>NC_064547.1:8231179-8398679 GCF_023856365.1 Brienomyrus brachyistius | reverse complement strand
TTGGTGATGTACGCAATGACAGTAATGCTGAGAATATTTATCAGAATTAGATAACATGCCAGTTCAAATACGCCACACCGGATAGAAATGAATTATAAAGCATAAGAAGAGCAGTTATTGCGGTTTTCACTTTTTATGTCTGCTTCAGATAACTCTACCTTGCTATTAAAATTGAGGCTAATTTTGTTTTGCTATGTAAAGGTATCAAATTTATTTTCATAGTGTAATTATGCAAAACCAAAAAGATGGCATTTTTAAGTGTTCAAATTTTTATCAGTTTCCTTAATGTTTTTTTGTAGATCAACATAAGTTTCATCAGGTAGCAGGTATTCTGACTATTCATTATGATTATTTTAAGGAGTAGAATTCCTTCCACAACCACTTGTGTTTTGTGTCTCTGCGGGGTGTCCTGCTACTCAGAAACTGTACTGAAGCTTAAGCTAATTTTCAATGACGTTATGATTTCAAGAAATACTCTGGTTGGTCATGGCACAGAAGAAGTGCTCTGGTTGGTCATGGCACAGAAGAGGAAGTGCTCTGGTTGGTCATGGCACAGAAGAAGAAGTGCTCTGGTTGGTCATGGCACAGAAGAGGAAGTGCTCTGGTTGGTCATGGCACAGAAGAAGAAGTGCTCTGGTTGGTCATGGCACAGAAGAGGAAGTGCTCTGGTTGGTCATGGCACAGAAGAGGAAGTGCTCTGGTTGGTCATGGCACAGAAGACAATAAAAATGTATTTGCTCTCAATGCAAATTTCAGGGGTTATTTTTTTAAAACCTTTTTGTATTACTAATTAAATCTACTTCAACACATTATTCAAGAAAATCTATATTTGCAATGCCCTGATATCTAATTTTTATTTTTTATTTATTTGTATGAATGTGTATATATAAATATATATATATATATAAATAACTTTTAATCAAAATGTTTCATTTTTATGTCTATTTACTTGACCATTTGTCTTTTCTGTAATATATTACTAATGCCTTGCTGTGGCATCATTATTTGTAAAACAATGCCTGTCTCTTGGAAAACTTCACATCACAACTGGCCAAATATCAGTAAATGAGTAGGAAATGAGAAGTGTTAGATTTTTACATTGTGAGTGGAAAGAATATATATCAAAGTATAATGATTTCATTTTTTGCTCCTTGAGAGGTTTACCTGTTAAGAAGACTTATTTACATCTTTTTATATAAATCAATTTAAATTATTTGCATTACTTTGTTCACTTCGGAAAAAACTAAATTTCAAACAAAAAAATAATTTTCCCATGTTTTCTAATTGGGGGCGGCATGGTGGTGCAGTGGTTAGCACTGTTGCCTCACACTTCTGGGACCCAGGTTCGAGTCTCCGGCTGGGTCGCATGGTTGTGGAGTTTGCATGTTCTCCCCATGTCAATGTGGGGTTTCCTCCAGGTACTCCGGTTTCCCCCCACAGTCCAAAAACATGCTGAGGCTAATTGGAGTTACTAAATTGCTCATAGATATGCATGTGTGAGTGAATGGTGTGTGAGTGTGCCCTGCGATGGGCTGGCCTCCCATCCTGGGTTGTTCCCTGCCTCGAGGCCATTGCTTCCGGGATAGGCTCCGGACCCCCCGTGACCCAGTAGGATAAGCGGTTTGGAAAATGGATGGATGGATGGATGGATGGTATTACTTTGTTCACTTCGGAAAAAACTAAATTTCAAACAAAAAAATAATTTTCCCATGTTTTCTAATTGGGGGCGGCAAGGTGGTGCAGTGGTTAGCACTGTTGCCTCACACCTCTGGGACCCGGGTTCGAGTCTCCGGCTGGGTCGCATGTGTGTGGAGTTTGTATGTTCTCCCCATGTCGGCGTGGGGTTGCATGTGTGAGTGAATGGTGTGTGAGTGTGCCCTGCGATGGGCTGACCCCCCATCCTGGGTTGTTCCCTGCCTCGTGTCCATTGCTCCCGGGATAGGCTCTGGACCCCCCACAACCCAGCAGGATAAGCGGTTTGGAAAATGGATGGATGGATATTACCTATTTACACTATATTGTGAAAAATATTGAGACACCTGCCTTTACACAGACATTTATGTTAATGACATCTCATTCTTAGTACATAGGATTTAATATGGAGTTGGCCCACCCTTTGCAGCTATAACTCTGGGAATTTTTGACCATTCTTCCAGGAGAGCATTTGTGAGGTCAGGCACTGATGTTAGACGAGGAGGCCTGGCTTGCGGTCTCCGCTCTAGTTCATTCTGTCGGGTTGGGGTCAGGGCTCTGTGCAGGCCAGTCAAGCTCCTCCACATCAGAGTCGCTCATCCATGTCCTTATGGACCTTGCTTTGTGCACTGGTGCGCAGTCATGTTGGGACAGGAGGGGACCATCCCCAAACTGTTCCCACAAAGTTGGGAACATGAAATTGTCCAAGATGGCTTTCAGTGCTACAGCCTTAAGAGTTACTTTCATTGGATCTAAGGAGCCAAGCCCCACCCCTGAAAAACAACCCCACACCATAACCCCCCCCCCTTCACCAAACTTTACAAACTTTAAGTTTGGAGGTCTGTAGCTATTGACTCTGCAGACAGTTGGTGACTCCTGCACACTGTGCACCTCAGCATGTGTTTTCCCCGCTCAGTGATTTTATGTGGCCTGTCACTTCGTGGCTGAGTGGCTGTTGTTCCCAATTGCTTCCACTTTGTTAAAATACCACTAACAGTTGAACATGGAATATTTAGTAGCGAGGAAATTTCACGAATGGACTAATTTCACAGGTGGTGTCCTATCATGGTACCACGCTTGAATTCACTGAGCACCTGAGAGTGACCCATTCTTTCACAAATGTTTATAAAAACAGACTGCATGTCTATGTGCTTGATTTTATACACCAGTGGCTATGGAAGTGATTGGAAGACCTGAATTCAATGATTTGGAGGGTTGTCCCAATACGTTTGACAATATAGTGTGTTTAGTTTATGTTACAACTTTTCAACAGTGTATTAATGATTTTAATGTGAATAAGTAATCTGTCTACTGATGTGAAAATTGAATCTTTGAAACCCACGTTCAGTAGGATTGTTGTATACTGTCAATTAGTTTTTCATTTGGCAGAATTGTCACTTGGTGTCAGGTGTCAGGTAATATTAGACAATTACCTTTTTTGAACACGGTTTTTCAACATGCCATGGTTTAAAAGCTTATTTTTTCCGTCACTATCGTCGCACTGTGAATTTAAGTGTGTTTTAAAAGTACTTACACTCTTGTTTCTGACAGCAGTGTGTCGAACAGTTAGTCTTACTTCAGATAACAGGCAATACTTATTTTTTGAGTTTTACAACAAGTTCTTTGCTTGATAAGGTAACTAAAACCTAATATTTGTATGACACTGTGATTTCCCTTTTATAGCTGTAATTTTACCAACGATATGGAGGTATCTTCAAATCCTTGGAGCTCCACCGTATTTCCTGGGACTGAGCCTGTCTGCGTTCAGTTTGAGTGGGCTGCTTGCGGGCCCTTTCTTTGGCCAGTGGTCAGACAGGACTCGCACTACCAAAAACATCATTCTGTTTGCAAATCTCTTCGAGGTTGTGGGTAAGCATCAGTGTGGATGGTTGTAGGCTAAATCATGTTGCCTCCCCTTACACGTAATTGAACGCCCTGGAAACAACAACATGTCACCAAATTATGACTCAGAAACACTTCTTGGTTCTGAGAAGGTGAATCAGAGAACTGGTTTCTTTTGTAGAACTTCACAGGAGAAATATACAGATCATATTGTCGTTTGCCCCAGTGAGCCGTTTATAAGACACTGCTCTGCTCTAGTACTGAATGTGGCAAGAACTCTTAGTCTATTTTTTAAGAGGGCTGAATGTAGACCCTATATATAATTTCTTTTTTTTTGGGGGGGGGGGGATAAATTAAATATCAAATTCAATATTGGAGGTGCACGTACTAGCCAGTCCCCCCCGGCTCCTATGCCCCTGGCTGGCATCCCCTTCTGGCTGTTCCGGCTGCGGGATGCTCACCAGCCCTGTCCCCCTGTAAATTATACCTGTTTCTACTTCCTTCATTCCCAGGTAACTTTATGTATTTCATGAATTTCGATAAGTGGCTCCTGCTGTCCAGTCGACTCGTAGCAGGTGAGTGTATCGTCAGCTGCCAGATTAGTATATTAGCCGGAGCCCGAGCCAAACGTCCAGCCCTTTTGTATGGTTCATAAATGCAGAAGGACAGAAAGGAGGCCGACCGTGTGTGTGCTCATCCCCAGGTATCGGGACTGGAGCTGGGGCCTCCATTTTTGGATACCTGACACGTAGTACGGCGCCTGAGGATCGCAGCACAGTCTTTGCAGCTGTCATGGCCTGCCGGCAAGCTGGCCTGCTTATTGGTCAGTGCCATTTTCAGCATCTTCATGATTGCTGTCACAATGTGGCCTTGTATTGTGCTAGTGTCTACACCATCCCTTTATCCCTTTATCCATCCCTCTTTCCAAAACAGGCCCGGCTTGCAACATATTTTTGAGGTTGTGTAACTTCCAGCTTGGACCCTTTGTTGTAAATAAGTTCACTGCACCAGGGGTACGTAACCATACCGGTAACTATATTGATGTTGTTTCTTTGTCTGCGTGTGGAGTAGCATGCTAGCCAAGCAATTAGTTGTGTAGCATAAGTGAGGGGTTTTGTTTTTATTAATTTGTTTTATTCTTGTGCAGTGGGTGCCATTCAAACTTCCAAAATTGTTCCTGTTCAGAATTCTTCCAAATCCTTTTTTTTTCCCACCACCTACCCATCTTGCTCTTCATGAAACACATAAGCATATGTAGGTGAGAACAAGCTTGGCAGCTAAGGGCAGCCACCTGAAGGGGCCCCCTGGAGCTGGGGGTTAAGGGCCTCGCTCAAGGGCCCACAGACATGTGACTATATTTCTGAGGCTGGGCCACATGCTGCCTCTTAACACAGCTGGTTATCTGCCGAACTGACCCGCAAATTCTATTTTTCATGTTCATTTTCCTATTAACCGTTCTCGCTAAAAATTTGAGGAACTTAGAGTGGGGGACTCATTTTAATTCTGAAGAATTAAAAGCATTTGGTCAAATTAGATGAACGAAAGCCTTAAATTATACTTACTTACTTCATCCAGTTCTTTTTGTAGCACATGGTTGGTATTTAGTGAAGGAATATATCCCAGTCCCAGCATTTTGGTGTAATTGCTGTCTTCTCTTCTAGCTCTTCATGTGTCTGCTGTGGATCCTTCTTCAGCTGGCAGTGCTGTTAATGTACTGGGACCTGCCACCTGAGGATTCTGCATCCTGTATCATCAGGGATGTGGTGGATGTGGAAGAGGAGAGTGAAAAGGAGCCCCTGGTGGGTGCTGAAGAGCCATCTGGGTCTTATGGCACTGTTTGCCCGAGCCCATCAGAACCTCTTCCCAATGGTACTCTTCCTCATAGTTCCCCAGCCTCTTCACATTCGGAGTTGCCTGGTCAGTCTAACCCCTTCAGGAACTTCAATGCCAGCAGAGGTGAATGATTCTCTCTTTCCATCTGTCTTGCTATCTGCAATCGCTAGGTTCTTCTTGGTCCGCTGACTTAGCCCCCATGTGGGTGACCGCGTCGTCTTGGCCGTGGGGCTGATTGTTGGCAACATCTCCTGTGTGTGGTGCCTTATTTTTTTGACCAACCCCCAGGGTGAGTACTCAGTTAGGGTCAAACACGCTGGACCATTTGCACTGTTGTAAAAAGTCATATGATCTCACAATAGTACAGATTCAAACCTTTAACTCGTACTTACTGATACAAAATGATGTGCTCATATCAACTGATATTTACTCAGCTGGTTCATCTTGTCCCATCTGTTCCCAGGTGGGTTCCAGTGGCAGCTGACAGAGTTCATAATCGGAGTCTTCCTGCAGGTTCTGGGCTTACCTTTTGTTGCGGTTGCACAGGTGTCTCTCTTCTCAAAGGTGACTGCAGAGAAGACGCAAGGTGAGCAGCAGTGGCCCATAATGCTTATGTAGGAATGTTCTAAATAGTGACTTAGCAGTATTTTCTGTTTGTAAATGGACCTTGTAGGTCCACGATGGCAAACTCAAAGGTCATGCAGTGTCTTTATGTAAATTACCTAGGGCTGTGAGGTGATTAACCTTTTAAATTGTGATTAATCGCATGAAGAGAGTGATTAATCACACGTTCAGTCTCATTATAATTTGCTGAAAATTAGCTAGACAATCCCAGACCGAGTCAAACTCAAAGCAAGGTTAACGACCAACAATAAAAAGTCATAAGTGTGACTAAGAGAACGAAATCCAGAAGTAGTAATAATCTATAAACTAAACAACACATAAAGAAGGTGCTTAACTACAAATAAAGCAATGAGTGATAAACCAATGAATGGAACTGACTGCAAGGACCTGAAAAGGAAAACACAGGTTGAATAAGATTATCAGCAGCTTGCCTCTGCCAAACCCCGAACAATAACTTAAACTTCTGCAGATTATTCGTTTCCACCAAAAATACTGCTTGACAGCACATACAAGCTGAGTTTAAGTGCTTTCAAAATGGCATTGTTTAATAAGTAAGGATGTCAAATCACAGGTAGTTCAGGACTTCACAAGATAATTCATTCCAAATTATTGCTCATTAATTAAGAACAATGAATTACATGCAGATTTAAAAAAAATATGTATGAAAATGATTATTATTTTTTTGCCATAGAAAATGCACAGAAAAACTGGTAAAACAGCTGCCCCAGCGTTCCATGCTGAATCCTGGCCAGGCTCCTCTGCTGGACCCCTGTGCCCAGGCCTGCTGATTTGCATGCCATGTTTGGCATCATTGAGCTAGATCTTAAAGCTGATGGGATCTGTGATCAATGAGACCCTGCAATCGTTGACCCTGATTAACTTGATGCGGGGCAGTGTGAATATCAAATGCACGGTATAACCCATTGTCCTGCCACTGAACTGCAAGCAAATGGTTCAGACAAGGTGAGTGGCAAGAGGAGGAGTGAATCACCACTTTTCTGAGGAGGAAAAGTGGGGAGAAATGAAAAACCCTTGCTGCAAAGGAATTTGCTCAGGTATTTTGTAGATAATGAAATATGTATTATGCAGGTTATCAACTATATGAATAAGTACAGATTTTAAAATTTATTTTACTAATGCAATTACAAAGATATATTCTAAGATATTGGGAGCACCACAGACCCATTTCCAGTCATTTCATGAATCCCACCCCCCCATGTTCTCCTAATCCATCTGTCTACTGGATCCATAGGAAGAGTCACCAGAGACATGACTACCACTGCTAACATAATGAATCTCTCAGTGAGGTCTCCCATATTACATTTGCATCAGCAGTCATACCCAAGTCTGCGCGTCAGTTACGGCACTATGGCCAACATGGCGTGATTCCCTGAGGGTGATCCGACTCACAGGATCCTCATTGCTGAGGACTCAAGCGGCTGGACCAGGCTAAGGGGACGCCCACGTGACACCTGGCTGCGGCTGATGGATGGGTACTTCCGCAGGATGGGACTGGACCATGTGTCTGCCTGAGGGGTCACCAGCTGGGATCCTGAGGTGTTTCTTCATTTGGTGGGTGTTGCAACACCAACCTGACACCAACTTAGCAATTGCTAAGTTTAATGACTAAATTGTGAGATGAACATTAATCAATGCTACATCATGTTACACTCCTGTTATACAAAAGAATTTAATTCTTCATAATTTTTCCAGTACTAAAATGACTGCAAGGTCTATGCAATAGAAAACTCATTAATCTTGGTTTACATCAAGATAAGAAACTGGTCTACGTACTAGTACTATATATTATAGAAAATCTTTTACAGCATTAAAATCCACTTGTAGAGTTAAGCATACTAAACACAAAACTAAAACCAGTTAAAATTTTTAAACGGAAAGTTTCACAAAAATCATTCATTGAGTAATTAAGTGAATTTCCTTACCTGCAGCCAAAACTTTCCATTTAGTTAAATGGATGAGTTTTATTTTTAGAATTTCCATTACTCTTCATTTTAATTGAAGGAGAAAATGACTGTTGGAGAAATGTATATAGATAAATCTTGTACTTTAAATGTTTAAATGGTACATTTTTTAAATTGTATGTGTTATATTGTAATTGGTTTTTGGAAATGAATCAGTTATCTATGACAGAGAGAAACTTGCTGAAAAGAATAGACTGGAATAGATAGTAATCAACATAAAGTAATAGCCTGATTCAAGATTTTGGAGTTAGTTAATATGGTAGGTATGGCTATAGGGGTTTGTGAGTGAGGTTAATTAGAAGTTCTCACAAAGCAGTGACCTGCGTTTAAAGCAGTTTTGATTTAATGGTCAGTGGTATGTTATTTTTTTTTCTTTCTGAGTAGTTAGTGTTTGCTAATTGTTAAATCTGTCAGCTTTTGTTACTCTTCATTCCATCTTACTGTTGTTTAACTTAAAATACAGTGGTACCTTGGAACACAAACTTAATTCCTTCCAGAAGGATGGTCGACTTGCGTTTTAGTCGAGTTCCAAGTTGAATTTCCAGATAAGAAATCATGTAAATGAATTTAATCCGTCCCAGACCCTCAAATGATTGTATATTTAAAGTTATCTACCTACCAAACTAATGATAAAAACCATTACCAATCAATATTGAAACTAATACACCATAAAAAGCACACATACAAATGTGATATACATTAAATGACAACACGCGTGCACCACCTTCAATTCTTGCTATACGGTAATTTCCTTTTTAAGTTCTACAGTTACCCTCATTACTTTCTTCTTTGGCTTGCTCATATCACTGCTCACATTACTAGGGGGCACAATTACTTTATCACTAAATGTACTGTAGATAAAGCACAAAAAATCACACCGAGCACAGGAACACAGCTTTCGTACATCAATCTCGGTTGAGAGGTACTGCGAGACTGAGAACCATGCATAGGCATCAGCATCCCAGCAGGTCCGTTTGCCTTTGTTTCAGCCCCTCAGAGACACGTCTCGATCCATACAAATTTTAGCAGTTCCGTTTTGTTTTGCTGTGTTCCGATTTTTCGGACGAGTCGTAGCTTGATTGTTGTCGACTGACCCATCCGAGGTCCAAATTGGTAGAGCTGAAAGCATCTCCACACGCACAAGTTTTAGCTCTTACGGCCGGATTCCAAGATTTTGGTTGAGGTACAAGTCGAGAAAAATTCAACAGACTTCTTCGATGTCTGAGTTGGTTTGAGTAAAGAGACGTTCTAGTTCCAAGGTTCTACAATACTGATTCAACAAACTGCTGACTCACACCAGTCAAATGCATGAAATATAAAAAATGTAAATTGTATAGAAAGGCAAGGATAACGGCGGTGGCATGGTGGTGCAGTGCTTAGCACTGTTGCCTCACACCTCTGGGACCCGGGGTCGAGTCTCTACCTGGGTCACATGTGTGTGGAGTTTGCATGTTCTCCCCATGTGGGGTTTCCTCCAGGTACTCCGGTTTCCCCCCACAGTCCAAAAACATGCCGAGGCTAATTGGAGTTACTAAATTGCCTGTAGGTGTGAATGTGTGTGAGTGTGCCCTGCGATGGGCTGGCCCCCCATCCTGGTTTGTTCCCTGCCTCGTGCCCATTGCTTCCAGGATAGGCTCCCACGACCCAGTAGGATAAGTGGTTTGGAAAATGGATGGATGGATGGATGGAGGTAAGGATAACAAGACACTATTGATACTTACCAATTTACACTGTAATGTGTTGTTTAGCAAAAATGACACATATACTCTATTTATATTCTCTAGGGCTTTGAATTCTTTGCCTGAGAGCTCAGTGTTGAATTTCATTAATTAAAATTTGATTAAAAATTTAAATTAATACTTAACCGGATTTAAAAACCATTAAAATGTGAAGGAATGATTTGGTCCTGCAATGAAATGGATTAGTATTTCCTGAAATGTTTTGTTTTACTGTTGGACATGCTGTCCAAAGGTAACTAACAGAAACCAAGACACCAGCATATACAGTGAATCCCCAGCTAGCTGTTAGCACTCTAGCATCACAGCTCCAGACTTAGGGTTTACATCCCGCCTATGGCTGTATCTATGTGGAGCGCTCAGGTTCTCCACATGTATGCAGAGGTTGTCTCTGTGTGCTCCAGTTCCCTCCCACAATGCGCCCTGCAATGGACAGGGGACTCCATCCAGTGTGTCTTCTGTTTCGTATCCCATGCTTCGGGGATAGACGCCAGGCCCAACACAATCCTTGTTATGGACAAGTGGTTATAGGTTAAAATATGGATATTATAACAATGACACCTTATTGATCCCCATGGGGAAATTATCTTTCTGCCGACTCCATCCTGCTGTCGGTGACACACCGACACACATGCAGGTGACAGCAAGCTTGGCAGTGGGGGGCAGCCACCTGCAGCAGCACCCATGGAGCTGGGGGTCAAGGGCCCTGCGCAAGGGCCCACAGACGTGCGACTATTCTCCTGAAACCCGGCTTGAACTGGCAACAATTATTAGTTGACATAATATTGCATCATAAGTGTGTTTTTCCAAGTAGTTACTCAAGCTGTACTTCGCCAAAAATGGCAAAGAAATAAAGTACCTTATAAAAATACATAGACACCGTTGTTACTTTCGTAGCTATTCGTGGCCCTTAACTCTGCTGACAGCACATGATTCCTTGTTCATTAGTGTGGTATTATTGGATATGAAAGATGGATTCATGGGTACTGAGATACATACCTATTCTAAAATATATACTTATCAAATGAATCAAATTGTTGCTATTTTAATCATCCACTAGAGGTCAGTGTGTAACCCTATTTTGCGACTGGACCATAATAAATGAGCATGAAAGAAGCTATAATAACAATAATAATAATAATAATAATTACCACAATAATAATAATAATAATCAGTATTGAAATAAACAGCCAGGTCATCTACCTCAATATATGTATGCATACATATTTTTTTTACTCTAGTTCCCAGTTTAAACCATAAATGAAAGTGCTGTGTACTATTTTTCTGGTTTTAACTATTTGCTTTTTCTTCTGCACAAGTTACATAACTGTGGCAAAAAAAGATCTGGTGTGGTTGCAATAACATAAAGCTTTTTGTATTCTGTATTATGAACTAAACTTCCCCTGTCACAGCCAAATATGCCTTCAAGTTTTACAAGGTATTTTGTTTAAACTTAAGATGGTACTCGGGTCTTTTCTGGAATGGTCCTATTGCGGAATTACATTTACTTTGGAAATTCTTAGTTGGGCAGTTTTCTGTATAAGAGATTGTAGCAAAAACTCGCACATTTATAATATGCCACCCAAATGTTATAATTTTTGATCTTCCTCAGTTTCAAATATGACACAACACAAAATGTTTCTTGCCACAGGTGAGTTGAAACGAGCATCATATGTTTGAAATAAAACGATTTAATTTTGTCCGGCCCATTTTTTGAGTTCTGTGTGAAATGATGTCAATTTTGGCTTAAAAAATCTCTCTGATTTATTTTGTGTCGTTCCAGTGCACATAAAGGAAATAAACATGTGTACACCAAAACATTTCTAATTGCAACAATTTTCCGGGAGAAATTGTGCATTTTCTGGAAAAATTCCATGGGTGTCGATAATTTCGGCCATGAATGTATACATATATAAAAATATATAGATTACAGCCTATTCTCTATCACAGCAAGAAAACCTTTTTCCAATTGATTAAGGAGATCAGTGTTTCATGTTTATTCATTCTCAATTAATATGGCCAGTGTGCAACTATACGCTTAAAAATTCAACCCAGTGACCTGTGGTACCTCATCATTTTTCTCACAAAGAATATAACAAATATAACATCCACCCAATCCAGAAAAAATAATAATAAAATAAAGAAAACATAAGAATCGGTGCTTCTCTCTAGCATAGCTAATGTAATTAGCAAAGGCAGAAATAGCTGGTCCTGGCCTATAACTGGGAGAAAGGCAGTGAAGGATTGTGGGACTTTTATATGGAATTGTAGATGTACTGATAGCAGCCTGAGAAACGCAGCCACTCTAATTCCCACCAGGAAATGGGAGAAAGGAACAAAGAGACCATCCACAACCAATGAACCCACAGTAATAATGACACAGTTGACACGTTATTCCAGATCTGGGGCAAGTTGGGAACCTGGAGCATAGGCATAGTCTGGTATGGTTCCAATTAGAGATGCTTTAGAGATAAATGAACAGATTAGCCAGCTTGGACTCAACAAAAAAAAAGAAAATTAAAAGCAGATTTGAAGAACTGACTCACACATTCCCCAACACTTCAGTTATATGTTGTACTATTCAAAAATACTAACCTATTTGTTTGCATTAAATATTTATTTAATGATACGTAAGACTCCATAAAAATCATACCAGTAGTAGTCATGTAGGTCTAATGATTCTAGGGAAGAGGTACTATTATTTCCACATACGAAATGTGGCATTTAAGGTATATAAAGCTATTTTTCTCCAATAAGGTTGAAAAATCAGAGGACACATTAAATTAGGTATTGCTGTAGCTCATCATGGGGCTCAACACTTCCTAAGTAAATTGTTTTTACATATTATTAAATATTAAATATCTGTATTGTAACCAGTATTTATATGGTGTAGGGAAGAAAGCACAAAGCCATCTAAGACTAAATACCTAAAATCCATTAAAATTCAATAAAAATTGAAGCAGGGAAATTGCATCTGGATAATGTGGGCTGTACATTAACCTAATGGATTTGACATTAATGTAAATGAATTAATAAAGCATTACAGCATCTTCTATTGACAGTTATAAGACCTAATAGTGCTGATTATAATAATTCATAAGCTGCAGTGAAGGTCTCATCTATATAATGTGCTATTGATACCTTCATATGTATTATAATAATTGGTATAATAATTAAGAATGTTTTGCACAAAAATTTGAAGGTATCTATAGTGCATTATAGATGAACACGCCTATAATGTGTTATGCCTCTTTATAAATATGTATAGCCATGCTTTGTGAATACATTATAATATGTTATGAATGCGTTCATAGATTTTTATACACATGGCATTCATAAACAAACAATTTTTTTTTCGCTCATTGGCATATTATAAAGAAAGCAGTTTTCTGACTAACTAAAGTAAGAATAAGAATATTCAGTTAGACAGTCCATGGGATTGAAATACTTTTTATTACTATTATTAGCATCATCATTATAATAAGAACAACAGCAATAATAATATTATCATAATAATAATAATTATAATAATAATTAATAATAATAATTCATTAATCCCCATAGGGAAATTCTCTATTCGTCTACCCCATCTTGCTCTCCATGGCACATATGTAGGTGAGAGCAAGCCTGGCAGAAAAGGGCAGCCACCTGCAGTGGTGCCCATGGAGCTGGGGGTCAAGGGGCTTGCTCAGGGGCCCACAGACATGTAGCTATTCTGCAAAAGCCGAGCTTCAACCAGTGACCTTCTGATCACAGGCACAGAGGCTTAGCCCGCTTATGTGAGTGTGGCCAAAATTATTGGTGAGCAGAGCCTAGAATACATGCCAGAATCTCACCCTTTCTACATATCACAGAATAGAGATATTATTTTAAATAATTTAAAAAAGTTATTCCTGAAAGTAAATTGAAATAAACATTTGTATATGTCCTACAATATGCACGTATATTTTTTTTTCTGATAAAATATGTAATACATCAACTTTATGCAATTATACGTTATTTAGGTAATTCAGAATTTAGAAATGTTTAACTTTAAATGGACACTGCTATATTTAAAATGAGTGCAGGCTGGCAAATTTAATGCCACATCTTACGCAGAATCTGTTTCACAAGTGAGCACCCACTGGTGTGGAAATCCTCCATGGCCATTACTACCTCTGCAGGATTCACACACATCTGCAGTCATTCTTCATCTATTTAAGCTCACCCTGGCCAATGCTTCATTCTCAATTTCGGTATTTGTTTTTTTTTTTCTTGATTATTTTTTGTGGTTCATTCTTAGAGCCTGGCTTTCAAGTTTTGAATCTGTTCAATCTCTCCATTCTCCCATTCTGATTTTTCGTAATTGGAGAACCCAGGCTTTTGAGAAATTAAACACAATTAAAAGAATCAGTGACGTAGAAAGGCTCGAAAAATGGCATCACAATAACATCTCATGGCCCAATGCTCTTCAAAAAAGCCCAGTTTTACAGCCAGACTAGACATTCAGTACTATGATACAGTGTCTTGGAGAAACATGACTGTCAGGTTTGTGGCATTTTAAAAGAAATACTCAATAAACATTGATTCAATGTCATCACTTTCTGTTGGGTCTGTTATCTAATTACTCATATACTCAAAGTGTCGAAAACAGAAACAAGGTGGATGTGTGATAAGCAACTATAGTAATAATATAGTGGATTGAGGAAGGATTTAATATGGAACTGAAGTTTAAACAGGCTTTATGTAACTTTCAAAAGCTTTCAAAGGTGTGGCTAATGAGGTGACATGGGGCTCCACCCAGTCATCGAATGGGGATCTGGGATATGATTTTGTACCTTTTATTTAGGCCATTTTTGGTCAATATGTTCCAGTCCTACATCTTCAGTTTGCATTAATTGAGCTTCCTCAATTAATGCCAAATTGAGGAAAAGCATTTGAAACATTTTAAAAGAATATAACATTCTTCCATTCGGCCACATATTCAGCAGCTCCAGTATGTTCAACACCGAGTACTTGGAGCATTGCCTGGGATGGAATGACAGGCAGAAGAACTGGTGATATTTGTGTTTACCTCGGGGTCAGAACCAAAAACCAAGCCAAAAATGGACTTTGCATCATCTTAAAAAGAATCATATACAAATAGAATCTGTCAGTGCTGGTCAGTTCCCCGAAATACCTGTTGCAGCCGATATTCAAATCCATCACCCAACTCATTGATTTACAGGGTTAGTGAAGCAATGGTCCCACCAGATGACTTCAATTAAAATTGGAGGTTAGTGCTAGTGCCTTGTAACAATGCATTAAGTAATAATGCCACATTATGTAATAACAATGTGTAACAAATTTTCATATAATGCAATGATATTATATAATGCATTGTAACACACTTATTCATTCAGGCCTCAATGAAATCTCAATTTAAAGTTATTCACTGAGAGCCTGCAGTTAGCCTGTATCATCATCAAGATGAACCTTGCTGCATGTATAACCTGAATAGAATACTAGAGAGGAAAGGAGAGACCCCCACTGGTTTTTATTTATACCCAGTTATACCTTTTGGGATAGAAAATGTCCCATCTGAATTGTAGGCATTTCTCAATAATGCGTTACAGGAAAATTAAACAAGTATCTTATTTTTACCTAGATAATATTCTAGTGTTTTCTATGATGATGCCTGACTGCCACTGGTCTTTATGAATAGCTTGTTATACCCTTTGGACTAGCAAATGCACTAAATGAAGTATGTAGTTTACCTAGATAATATTCTAACATTTTGTATGATGATGCCTAAATAAAAAAGTCATGTTAGATCTATTTTACAACACTTACCAGAGAATTACTATAGTTCTATATGTCCTCAGTGAAATTCCTTGGGTATATGTGAATTAAGTCTGAATGGTTTGCATATGTATCCATGCAAGGTAAGGCAATTTTTGATGAGCTCATTCGGTCTTCAGTCAGGAATTTAGAAGGATTCGCAGGTTTCTCCAAATTTATATAAATTTTATCCGAAGTTTTAATTCACCAGCTACCCAATCACAATCATTACCATGATCAAAGCCCTGGTTCATTGAAAGAATGATGGAGAGTCAGCATATCTTTGCAATTGAATATAAAACGCTTCTTCTTCACTTTGGGTCTTATTATAGCATACCAGTGTCCAAAGAAAGGTTTTTTTGATTGAATTGAATGCATCCAGTGGTGATGTGGTTGTCCCAATTTACAGGATCACTTGAAAGATTCCACCTGTGTGTCCTTTTTCACTCATTAGCTATTCTCCATGAGGAATGAGCACTGAAGAAGTGGCACTGTTAGTTTAAGGGTGTTAAATTTCCATTTGTGATCATAACTAATCACAAGAACCCTGAGTTCCTATTTGTTAAATCCCTGACTCCATCACGTGCTTTATAAGACTTTCTCTTTAATGTTACAATTACTTATCATCTAGAGTCTAAGAATTTAAAAGACAATGCACTCTATCAAATACTGTAAAAGCTATATCAGGGGATTGAGATCTATAACCAGTGAGAATTCTACCTGATCCATTTTTTAGCTGTCATTCAGTGGGATGCTATGCCACAAATCCAGGAGGGCAATTGTGTCACGCAGTCTCCATGTGATTTTCCTTCTGGCCATTTCTTCATAGCCTCTTACTAGAACACCACTGCTGAATTTTGACAGGTTGCCACTGTCCTTAGTGCAGCAACTCAATGGCCAGAGAGGCAAATGAATGTGAATCCAAGAGGCACCATTCTGACAGCTTCAAGATTTGTCTCTTCACTTATGAGGCTGATAAAATTTTGCTATCTCCCAACTGCCTGGTCTTCACCTGCTCCCTTCACATACTTACTGAACTTTCTTTATTGGTTTCCTCACTTTTCCTCCATATAACCTCCATTGTCCTGATACCTGAGCCTTCTCCATGGTAGAACTCTATCTGTGGAATTCAGTTCCCCCGCATGGCTGCACTTGTCTCAAAGCCTTCTTCTTCTCCCAGGCTTTCAAGACCTTGTTATCTGGTCTAACTGCTCCCTGATCTACCTACAAGTACAATGTTATCTGCTCTGATTAAGGTGAATTCCTGGTAATCTTTTTGACTCTTCACCAAGGTCAGAAGTTCTGCTCCTCCATGAGAAAATATCTCTAGAGGGAATCTCACAAAGACACAGGGAGAACATACACATCCACACAGGAGACTCAAACCCTGGTCTCCAGAGGGGTTATGCGACCATGCTAAGCAGGGCAATGAAATAAAATATAACCACACAAGAATAAACAGAATGATAACAAGAGAAATGAGGGATTTAACCTAAGAACAGTTGAAAAAATACAAAACTGCTTCACCATGACGCCATGTTAAATTGATTTTTCTGATTAACTGGAGTTTAATGATAGAGTGGCATATCTGCTTTGAGTTGTATATGCAAAGAACACTAGAATGTCCACATTTCAGTGTGTACTTGGGAATAAAATATTCATGCTTCCACTTGACAACCTCACGACAGGGATCCCAAGCATTGACAGTTGGTTCCTGCAGACCCATAAGTGTGTAAATGATCAGAGTATCATTCAAGCCTGAAAGGGTTTTTACATACAGTGTTCAATTTCACATATTCGAATCCCTCTGTAAAATACTGGGCCCCCTGAATCTGCCAGGGTATCCTTGCCCGTGTGACGTCCTTAGTCATCAACCTCTAGAATCCAGTTGACAAGTTATCTGATAGAGGTTGGTTAACCCAATGTCCATACCCACATACAAATAAATTGTATCGATAATCACGATCACCTGTTTGCTTATCACCAAACTTTGTTGAATTGTTTGACCTCATCCTTGGTGACACCAATTGTAACTCAACATTCAAATCTTGCTTAGCTCCCTCAGCTATCTGCTGCCTCAGTGCTGTCAGTGCTGAGCACTTTTACACTACTCCCCTGCTGATGAGAAACGGACTGACAGGCGGTTGTGCATAGTTTGGGTCATGACCTTTTGTCAGTGTGTCTTGTTAATGCATGAATATAGTCTCTAATTCTGTCCTGCTGTCATGTCAAGTAAGTTTGTTAAGTTTTTTCCTAGAGATTTTTTGGAACATTGTGATATTTGGGTATGCTTCTTGCCTGACAACTTTACACTAGCCAGAAAACATTTTTTTTCATCGTAGATAAGATTCATAATTTAATCAAAGCTTCACTCTAAACCGAAATAGCATGCGACCCTACACTGCTAAACTCAGATAATCAAGAACCACAATTGGAAATATTTTAATGTAATGTCTGTATGCATAGGTCGACTCTCTGTTATCTACCTTTCACCTAGTTTAAAGCTGATTAAAGTATGTTAAATAATTCCACTTTTAGTCTATAAACGAAATGTTAAACTGACAGAAAAAAACAGACATTTCTGTTTATAATTATTTCTGAATGCTTTAACGTCTTGCAATTTGAATTCCAGTGAGACATGTCACGGGTGCAGAAATTCACAGAAATATCCTAGAAATATTTTGTGAAAAAATATATAATTGGACAAACTTGTCAACAAGATTTAGCTTCAGGGGGAAAAAAATCCTTCAAAACCACAGGCCAGACAGTAGATGTCCACTGATCTCCTGTTGTCTTTGTTTTCGAACGCAAGTATGGTTCTCATCATTTGTAGAAAAGAAAGGAATAAAAAATGTGTTCTCGAAGTGTCAGGCTTGCATAAATTCTTGGGAGTCTTGGGCCTACCTACATTTCATTTGCTATCCGTCACAGCGTGTGTTTATAGAACAGTTCAGAGAGGGCTGGCTTTACACTGAGCAGGTCACCATCAATCACCACACTTTATACACCCAAGACCTGCACTGCAACAACATTGACTCTAAACAAAAAGAGAATGAAAAAAATTAAAAAGGAAATCAATCACACAAATGGAAATTTTGAATATATACATTTGTTAAGAAACTTTTGTAAGTATATCCCATGTTTTTATTTTTTTTGGCTTTTCAGGTTCTCAGAATTTGATTATGTTTAGATATTCTTTTTACAGGGAAGAGAAGTAGGTGGCCTTTGCCAGCAAGTGTTTGCACAAATGGACAGAATGTATAAAAAGATTACTCCCCATTTCCTCTCCTGCCATTACAAAGTGTCCCATTTTCGTGGAGAACCTACAAGCCCAGACATCACCCCTATTAGTCACAGAGAGAATCCCAGCGCCAAAGCTGTTCCGTATGCTGGACTTGCCGTTAAAAGTTCCCTGGAAAAATTCCTTGCAGGTTCACCTCAGTTCAGCCCGATCTTGTTATCATTCACATTTAAAGACTCTGACAGTTTGTAGAGCGAGGACAGATGTATATGGTCTGAGCCATGGCTATAAAGGAGATCAGGGAAAGACCTCTACTGTCAGAAGCAGAGTTGTTTATCCTTTTATCTTTCAGTGTTGTCTCCCTTCTGTTTAATGTATTCCAAACGGGACGAGAGAGAGACTGGGGCAGTACAGGGGGACTCAGCATCCAACAGGTGAATGGTCCTCCCAGTGATTTACTGTGAAACTCAGCAGACTGCGCCTGTATCTGAAATATGTGGAAGAGTTGTGTTATTTTCTGCTTTTATTCCCGAGTGAAACAAAATGACAGCTTTCACAAGACATTCCTCAGCTGAATATGACATTAACTTAGTGTCACTGAACAAAGATGTTTATCCATATATTAAAACCATTTGTCCAGATGAAGGTCAGTGTCCTAGTGTTATTTGTTAAAAAAACACACATTTTTTGCTTTTTTGATACAATTTTTGTGTCAAACTGCATCGTGTCCTTTAATTTATTTCGTCTCACATTGTTTTTTGGAATTTTACTCTTTTTCTAAGTACAATAGGTCCCCTCAATCCAGCACATTTGATCTTGGAGATGAAAGGAGACGGCCATCACCTCATTCATTCTCGGTGTTTCATTCCTTTTATTCACCCTTTATTTATTTATTTTTCTCTCTCACTCAGTCATCGCCCTTCTTTTTCAAGCTGTCCCCCTTTTGCTCTTTTGCAGATAGGACTCAGTTTTCAGTCAGCACTTCCCTTTCAAAAATCTCGGATATAAAAGTCTCGGATATAGCTAGCTTGGATATGGTACAACACAGGACAGTAATGTAATTATGGAGATGTGTTTTACACTCGTACGTAAGAACAGCAGTGATAGCACATTCATCTGTCTGATAAAACCATAAGTGCAGCTTGTGGGGAACATAGAATGACCACGGCATAATCCACAAACTGAGCATTAAGCTACTGCTTTTAACACAGGGCACAGGGTTATGATGTGTCAGTGCTCAGTGGGTCATTCCCTGTTAAACTTTGACTGTCTTTCAGTTTGGATAAAAGAAGATTAAAAATGCAGTCAGTCTGATGGTGTTTGTGTCTTCAAACTTAACTGGAGCCCAGTAAACTGAGGCTGTCTAAAGACTGGATTTCTTCAACTTCTGGGAACCTGCAAGCAAAACTACAGATGGCCTGGTTGGTATGCCATCTTATGCTTATTGTCCGCCATCTTATACAAGAAATAAGAATTAACTTAATTCCAGTCTTTTAGAATAGGAAACTATTTATGTAGCAGCACTTCTGTGGTTTAACTATTAATGTTGCTGTAATATCAATCAAAAAAACTCACCACACATTAGAACACTGCCATTTTAGTAAGAGATAATAGAAACAAATGAGGATAGCATGCTGATCATGCACATAGAGTTGAAGGTTTGATTCTCACCCCCTGTTCTTGGTACATGGAGGTCCTGTGTCCTCATGGGCTCGGCAAATTTGCCTGTGTAGTGTTACTTGCGTCTCTGTTTGATACATAAGACCTGTAATGTTCTGGCGTCCTGTTGGAGCAGTTGCCATGTCTTGTGCTTCCAGGGATGGGCTTTGGAGAAGCCATGAGCCTGTGTTGGAAACAAACTTATAATCGCTTGAAAAAACTGAGCACTGAACTGATCCTACTGTCAATGTTAGACCCCTTTCCGTGTTGAGCAGAGTGGCGCAGTGGAAGCATGCTGGGCCCATAACCCAGAGGTCGATGGATCTAAACCATCTTCTGCTAATGTCTTTGATTAAATTATGTTAATATAATATACTTTGGTTGTGATGACCCTTTGCTTAAGGTAATGGGCTAGTGATCTCCTGTCATATCCTGCATAGGTTCAGATCCTTTTGTCAATGTTAGACCCTTTTCCTATTAAATTAGGTAGCTGCATCCATCAGCCCCAACCACTGCCTGGTAGCTGCCTCCATCCGCCCCAACCACTGCCTGGTAGCTGCCTCCATCCGCCCCAACCACTTGCAGGTAGCTGCATCCATCAGCCCCAACCACTGCCTGGTAGCTGCCTCCATCCGCCCCAACCACTGCCTGGTAGCTGCCTCCATCCGCCCCAACCACTTGCAGGTAGCTGCATCCATCAGCCCCAACCACTGCCTGGTAGCTGCCTCCATCCGCCCCAACCACTGCCTGGTAGCTGCCTCCATCCGCCCCAACCACTTGCAGGTAATTGAATCCATCAGCCCCAACCACTGCCATGTAGCTGTATCCATTAGTTCCAGCCACTACCTTGTGGTTGTCACCATCAGCCCCTACCTAAAAAGCATGTATATACCCCAAACATTTTAATTTGATTTTATTTAAATGTATTACACAGTATAATATACACAAATAAATTCTTAGCAATGACAGAGAATTGTGCAATTTAACGGCACAGCATTGCAGTAATTATTTTATTAAAATACATTTTGGTTTCCTCCTAAATAAGTTATTTTATGGCTTCTTTTCCTACTGCTGCTTGCTATTTCTTTATTTTTTGTTAAAAAAACAGACAAAACCCTGCGACTTTGAGTTTTAATATAATGTTGCGATTAAGTGGTATCAGTTTGTGGTATTAGAGAATTTTTACAAGTACAAGTATGAGTATATGAGTGTAGTAACGACACAATGTCCAGTGCCGGTATCTGTGCAACCCTATCATGGATCTCAATCCTTTATTAACCCTAACCCTACCTCATTTGTCATCTATCTTATTTCCTAAGAGTGATTGCTTTTGGGAAATGCAGCCCTGATCGATTAAAATGGAGAGTGAAGTAGTAGTAATGTAAGTTCAAAAGACAGAAAGGACAAAAGAGACTAAGCTGTTTCCCCTTGAAATTCTTCAGTCTCCAATGAGTCACTTTAGTTTCCCACCAGCTGCCACCACATAACTATTTCATTGTGGATGGCTGATTATCAATTGAGTGTTGAATGTGAGAAGGCTAGTTAGAGACATGTCAGTATAATAAAAAAGGGACCCATGGTTTATGGAGCTGAATTTTCATGAAGCTTCATGTTGGTGTGGTGAAACATGATACAAAGGAAAAGAGTGAAACTGAGATGAGCTTGCAGCTAAAGTGAAGAACATTTTTAAAGTTTTAAATTATTACAATGACAATAGCTCATTGAACATAGAGGGTCCAATGCATGATTCAGGAGAATGACATGGAAATAGTAGATTGATGAGAGAATTTTTTGCAGGTACCCTCACGAGGGTAAGTAGAAGATGGATTATTTTGCAGTTAAAAAGAAAATTGCCCCATTTTATTACACTCTTATCACATCATCTTTTATTCTGTCGAGTTTAGCTTCTCTTAAATTTGGAGGTTTTCAAAATTTTGAATTTAGATCAATATAAACCCAACAGACAAATCCACAGTCGTGGAGAGAAAATAACCATACTGTAAACTGTTTATTTAAAAGTAAAACTGGATCTTCTTTTAATTACACAAACAGTTGATTGAAAATTGTCTTTCAGACTTATTTTTAAGCAAACTACTTGGAAGGATATTCATTTGCACTGCATTACATTGTCCAACTCTACCTATCTACCTACCTTCCTGCCAAACAACTAACCAACCAACCCAACAACCAATGATACACATCAGGTAAGATATAAATTAATTATACCAGCACTACAGGATCACAGTTGCCTACCCATGTACAGGTGGTCCCCAGGTTAAGAACATCCGACTTGTTTTGTATAATTGTCATCATGTGGCACAATTTTCAGTTGCTTTAGTCTTGTTGGTAAAAATAGATTTTGTTGTTTCCCACTGTAATCATTTCACCCCCAAAACTATATATCTAAGTGACCATTGTGTTAGCCAGCACATGCAAAACAGTTAACCAAGCTTTCAAAATGATTCAAAAATGTATTCCAAAAATTGCAGTGGTACGGCATAATTGTGTTTTTTGTTTTGCCATTTTGCTGTTTTAGTGGTAAACAATACTGTGTTTTTTTGTTTGCTATTGTATTGTGTCTTGCGATCTGAAGAAGTTACATGTGCATGTGAGTGCTTTCTCTTGCCAGTGAACTTTAAATACTGTAAAGTAGAGCCCTGTAATGTTGAAACTGGCGTCTTTGACATGAATAAGTATCAGTTTGCTAAAGAAAAGTGACCAGTCAGTGACAATGAGAAAGTGGGAACATTCAGAATTGTGGAGCTTAGGAGCATGCTCACGCTGACATTTTGACAACATATCTAAGCATTTTGGCTCTCATGGTCAAAAAGAGGGGCGGCATGGTGGTGCAGTGGTTAGCACTGTTGCCTCACACCTCTGGGACCTGGGTTCGAGTCTTCGCCTGGGTCACATGCGTATGGAGTTTGCATGTTCTCCCCATGCAACCTCCGGGTACTCCGGTTTCCCCCCACAGTCCAAAAACATGCTGAGGCTAATTGGACTTGCTAAATTGCCCATAGGAGTGAATGGTGTGTGAGTGTGTCCTGCAATGGGCTGGCCCCCCATCCTGGGTTGTTCCCTGCCTCGTGCCCATTGCTTCCGGGATAGGCTCCAGACCCCCCGCAACCCAGTAGGATAAGCGGTTTGGAAAATGGATGGATGGTCAAAAAGATGCTGATTGTACTTTTCATTTTGGTGTCACTCACTAATTCATTGGTGGAATTATTCGCTTTTGAAACACGAGTTAATTGTTTTGAGTAAGTTATAGGTTTCTGCAGCTAAACCGCAGTGTTGTGCTGTATGCATGGACTGTTTTGAGAGCTGCTCTTATAGACATGAGAATGTCTAGCATGTTTCATGAAATATGTCAAAGAAACTGAGGAAAACTGTAATATTCATTGCTTTAGCAGATTAATAAATGATGGCGTAGAGAATGGAACAAATGGCAAAAGGTTGCGCAAAGACATCAATATATCGGGACATCTATGGAATGGATGCTGTTCTGGTAAATAAAAATGAATGAAAACAGGTTCAAAGTAATTCATTCGCCAGCAGAATGCATTCTACAGATAGTACGCCAGACACAGTTCAGTGGAATTTTATGAAAAACATAAAGGAATTTATGGTCATACACAGATGACAGTTTATGAATCTGTTATTAGATAAGCTAGGATCTGTTTAGATTGGAGTCTTTAACTCTTTATATAAGGAGTTCCTAGAATTGTAGTGCTAATGACATTTTTACATTATTCAAATGAGAATAATTATACCTGTTTTAAAACAATTTGATGAGACCCTCAAGTTTTAGATCTTGTGTTTTTCATATCTTTATTTGACAGTGGTGTCTTTGTCAGAGTTAACTGCTGCCAAACACAACATGGTCAAGCAAGATTTCAGTGGAATTTACATTTGGAAACAAAACATTGTGCGTAAGAATGAATTCCCGTTTGTTGTTAAGATCAGTATAAACTCACTTGGGAAGTGTAGTTGCACTAAATAATACTGATTTAAGACTTTTCCCTGTGCAGCAGGTGTCCTTGCTTCATACTTGATTCTGCTACAGTACTTAAGTTCATCCCTGGAGTTCTTTAGTTGACATTTCATCTGAGGGTGCATTGTAATTTGCCTTGCAACCCTGCAAAAAAAATTCAAGTTGTTTTAAATAGGGGATCAGCATGAAATAAGGAAGGGGTTGTTCTTACAATCATTTATGTCGGCAAACACAATTTCATATTTCAGTACTGCACTTACCATGAAGTTTATCACATCATTTACTGTATAGGTTCAGTGGTTCAAGGAGCTTGACAATAGAAGAATGTGATATGGCTTAATGGATCTTTGACATGTTTGGGGGTTATCTAAGCAAGGGACCTGGTGCCTTGTTTTAGCCAATCATGGTAAGTTCTGAATATCACAGATTAGAAAAATAAAGGTCACAAATGCTGATGAATAGAATGGGTGGCGATATTCCTCACTCAAATAAAGGGTATCACCAAGCAATATAAATTGCAGTGATGCTTGGCCTGTCACAATTATTAGATAATTGCTTTATTATATGAAAGCAATTATTTTGAATAATTACTATATCGTTGCATCCATTTGTATAAAAATAGCTGGATGAAACAACTTACATATTTCTATCACTATTTCTATGTCGTTGTGCTTCTGAACTGATCTGTACCACCTGCCCTATTTGTACCTTGCACATGCTCAGAATTATACTTCACGGTATATTTTAAGACGGTGTCCGATTTGTACCATTTCATTTCACGGCATTTTATTCTGACATTGGATTCTTTGTGTTCTCTGTCTGTTTAATCAAAGTTCTGCATAGCATCTGCACTTGTGTTTTGAATGCGTGTTTACGGGTCTCATTATTTACTGTATGCTGCAGCAAAGTCAGTAGATTATCCCAATCGGACAAACAACTGAAAAAATTGTATGTTGTTTTCTCCACTTTTTTCTGACCCTGCTGATTTGGAGTGGTATAAATTTGGTAGAAAGAAATGGAAAATGCACTAAACTTTGTATTTCTGTTCATTGAACCAAAGCGATAAGTATCCCAAAACACCTGGATAGCAACAATTTCAACTGACTGAAATATAAACTAGCTGTGGGATATTTAGGCAACTTAGGCACTTAAAATGATAAGCAAAGTCAGCATCATCATTAACAACAGGGGCCCGTATCACGATTCACACAGCCAGATTTCTTGTTTAGCTGGATAACTTGTCGGATTTCAGTTGCCCCAGTTTAAATGGACTTTATTGTATTGTATTGTTCAGTTATATTTAGCCCAGATTACCTTAATTCCTAGAAGTTATCCGGTTATGTTTGCTGTAAATGTAGACAATATGGTTTGCCATAAAATGGCAGGATGAGTGGATGGGACAGTGCTCGAAAATGTGATGCGGTGTACCAGTGCTCGAAAACGTGATGTGGTGTACCAGTGCTCGAAAACGTGATGTGCATGTGCATACGTGCGAGGTAAAATCAGGTATAGGTCAGATGGTGACAATACCAACTGTTTATCTGGAGTAACCTCTTACTTATGTCATATTTGGCCTGTACAATTTTCTTTACAAAGCTTAATAGGGAATACAAATACAATGTTCATTTATATGTTCCAGTCTCCCATGCTAATTAATAGCTCTTCTTCATGGGTGTATGTGTATTATTAAGCTATGAACAGATAATAGTGTCCTAAAATAAACAGAAAAACACATTTAAGTTTTTAATCGAAATAATTTGTATAACTGTCAAGTAAAATTTCATAAGGATTATAATAACATTATCGTCTCCATGTTATCTGCTAGTATAAATAACCGTAAATAAGTTTAATGTGGTCCTCCATTTCGCTCTGTATGCATTCCTGTGGCATAAACTCTGCTACCCCTAATGATGGAAATTTGCATTAAATAAGGTGGAGCTTGAGTCACTCTGCACGAGTAGCAGAAAGGAAATATTGTCATATTTATGATATTTTTTATTGTATTAGGTGCTTTGTTGTACACTCAATGCTTATCTTCCCTACTAAGAGTATATCTGACGAAATCAGCAAGTTCTGCAACCTAATGGAAGCCCGTGTTATTGAAAGAAACATATAGAATTTTATTCATATCTCTCAAAAGATTGGCAGTCATTTTTGTCGAGCTTTAAAATGACTTGAACTTGAACTCTATTAACTGGAATCTTAACTGATAGCTGGCTGCTTTGACCTGCTTTGCTATTTTTATACATCCTTTGGGATATGGATAATATTACACTATTTCCAGACCCAGTGTTGGGAGGAATAAGGCATCTGCAGATCTTTGACTGCCCTGACCCCTTAAGTTGCATCCAGCTCTCTGAGATATCCTGGCTCCCCACATCTGAGTTTAGAGGGTCATGTTTAATTATGAGAACTCGGATCAGAAATAGAAGTTGGTTGCTATTTCAAATATCCAAAGTTCCTGGCTGAAAACAGCATGTCAGCACATTTTATTGCACTGAAACAAAAGACTATATGCTGTATATTCCCTTTTTTGGCATCATCCAACTTCTTTCTGGATGGATGGGTAGGTAATGTTTTATAAACTTAGCAGACTCTTCTGTACAGAGAGAGAGAGAGAGAATAACTTTTGAATAGACTCAAATACTTCAGGTTACAGCTCTCTCCCGTTCTTTTCTCTTCTGAGTTTAAAAATATATTTGTTTGAAATTCTGAAAATAATACATGTAGAGGAAATGAGTATAATATAGATGTTAAAAAACTGCACACGTGCATTTATTCATGGGACGAATAGATTGACTGAAGTAACAAAGCCCTTTGTAACAATGTTGAACTTCTTCTTGCATCATTTCCCCAATTATCCATTATTTCATCATTTACACAGCTCATACATTTCTAAACCTTTTTATTAGTGACTTACAAAAACGTTCCCTGGAGGAAACAGTTCTGTGTTCTATAAGTTTTACACCTTCTTTTTGTAGATTTTTAAAAGAAAACTTTAAAAGTTAATTTGAAGGAATACATAAATAAAATCCTCACAGTGGTTAGTTCACACTCTGCATTTCGTCAGCTGACAGGCATTATCTCATGTCTCTTGAAAACATGAGCACAGGCCCGAATAAAACAGCTGTCTAGCCCCGATTTTCATACAAAATTGCAGCTGCATGTATTCTACTTCGTCATTTTTTAAAATTATAGACATAACTTGAACTAATGATATTTGGGGTGTAGGAATAATTATGGTCATACTCTGTTTGAAGGCTCACAAATAATACAGCATTATGTGCTTAATTAGCCAACTCGGTCTTGGTTACAACAAAACGAGTCCATATGTACTTAGCAGCAAGTCATTGAGCTCAATTTTAACTTATAATTTGGTTAACCATCACTATATTGTTGATAAGCACATCATTGTACATAATCACTGATTTGGTTGTAACTAAGAATTAGTTTGTGGTTAATTAATAAATTAAGTAAAAGCTGGTTTATGATTAATTAAGTGCACAACATTATTTGTATCCCCTTAAGTGTTACCATAATTATTATTCAACTAAAATTATATTTTTTACAACTTATTTTTTTTTGTGTAATTCAGTGTCACATACATTTGTAGTTCATCAAAAAGTCTCAAGCCGTACTGTAATTTGAGTATCTGTGTTCTGTAAATGCACCTGCTGGTTTATGACCCTAACACCACTAATTTAAAGAAATGGCCATTAGGGGGAGCTGTAGCATTTATAATAGCCAATGACGCCTACGTTCAACTTCTTAACAGTAGGTACTGGCAATATGAATATGAATAAATCAAATATCAAGAGGACTCTGTGTATGTGTGCATGTGTGTATGGGGGGGGGGGGGGTTAGGTTTATATTACTTTGTGGAGATAAAAACCTGTCATAAAAAAAACCTGTTTTTTGATGTTGTGGGGACATCTGTAAATGCAATCAAAAACGTAAAAATGCCA
Source organism: Brienomyrus brachyistius (assembly GCF_023856365.1). Taxonomy (NCBI): domain Eukaryota; kingdom Metazoa; phylum Chordata; class Actinopteri; order Osteoglossiformes; family Mormyridae; genus Brienomyrus; species Brienomyrus brachyistius. The sequence goes on along the minus strand of NC_064547.1, from coordinate 8,370,315 downwards.
AAAGTCTCATATTTTGTTTAGTTACCTATGGTTAGAGCTAGGTATGGGTTAGAATTGTTATGTTGTGATTAGAGTTTTCCCCATAGAAATTAATGGAGAGTCCCCACAAAGACATAATCACAATCCTGTGTGTGTGCGTGTGTGTGTGTGCGTGTGTGTAAATGCTATTTGGATATGTATTGTTTGCCCTGAAAGGCACAAAGTTAACATTAAATCTCACCCAAAGGTAGTGTACAAGAGTGTTGCTGCAGATTTATGGTACATATGATATCTACTGGAATGTACAGTTCTGACTTACCACTATTGTCAGGTCATCATTCCTACCACAACTCCTGATCTGGTCTAATGAGTATGATCCATACGTCATTATTCCTGCAAGTACTGTGCAAGTAAATACTGTATTAACTAATTAGCTTCTGAATTCCCCTTTAAATATTTGTAACTTAGATTGTTGTAAAGAATACAAATGAATCCCCCACCATTAAAGTGAAAGCTGTTAGTCAGAAGGAGATGTGTTGCATAAATAAGTAGGCAAACTGTCTTTGTTTTCTGTGGAATTAAGTTTTTATTACAAATGGATCTTTGAGCTGCAGTCAACACATCGCTGCAGTGCCACATCACCAAAACTGCACTTGCTGTAAATGTAAAATTTCACATTTTCTCGGCAGAGCATAGATTTTAGTAACCATTTGATTTTACGCGGTTATCTGTCCTTTGAATTTGTTCCACAATTACACTTGATAAATTTAAAGTTTACGTATGTAAACTGGTATTAGAAAAGAATAGCTACATTTCAATAACAATGAAAGATGTCAAAGGATTTTTTTTTTTTACATTTCTAACAAATTAAATGCTTTCTGAGAGATTACTGGGGGGGGAATAGCTTTTCAAATGTTGTCATCTGGTCGGGCCTATAGAGACTCGTCAAGATGTCATCTGGGGTCAACAGCTGTAGGCAGCAGAGCACCTGGAGTGAGAGATAGTCGCTTCTTCTAAAAGGGAGAGAATGGGATGATTTGGAGGAGAAGTGACGATTGCAGACAGACAGTATGGAAACACGGGTAACAAAGATGAAAATAGAAAAATTGGATTTTCACAACATCGTATTCTGCTTAGCTTTTTTTTAATGCTGCGACAAGGTTGACATATTTGACACCATCATAATACTGCTTCAGTTTCACAGGCAGCTCTTTACAAATCGCAGCACAGAAACGGTGCGCAGGCACAAAGAAATGCATCGTTTCCAAAACCTTTTAGTTTATGCCTCATATGTTGTGCAAAATCTTCCTGGTCTCAACAGTACACTTTTAAAAACTGTTTAAGGGTAGGGATAAATAATTTGTGAGAAAACATCACTACAAAAGTCTTCACTGCCCCATTTTATTTTAAAAAAAAGGATATTAGGTTAGAATGGAGTAACAGTTAATGACAGACAGACAGATACTGCTATGTCGTGTACAGTATATATATATAAAGCCAACATTTCCAGAGATGAATGCATTCTGACAGGCTGGCAGGTCTCATGACTACCAGCGATGGTTTGGTGACTTGCCAATACCACCTCCATCTAGGGCTAAATGACTGTGGCTGCAGTGATGCAGTGATGCCGGGTAACCCCAGGTCTCTTTAGCAGCCGACTTGTGAAGAAGACAGAGGCATAAACTGCTTGTACAAGCTGATCTGAGGCCTGACGCACGTTCTCATCCATAATTAACAGCACTAGATTTGCAACATTCATCACATGCCAGGGGATCTGTGGCTTCTCTGAATTTGAATTCAACGAAGGAACTTTTAATTAACTTTTTCCCTACTTTTCTGATGGTTAGATACGCTGAATTCTTAATATCATTTTCATTTTCTTCCACAAGCATGGTAGTATCCAGTGGATCATGATCAATCAACAATTGTGCTGATTAAATCAAGAAAAACAAGAGATGAAATATCAAATTACTCAGCATTATTTTCATGATTAAACCTTGAAAAAGAATGCGGCAATAACCAAAACGCCATTACCCGGTGATTCGCTCAGTTTTCAAGTCCTTTATTATAATGTGATCTGTAGCATTTGTTCACGTAAGAAGCCCAAGGTGCTATCAGGAATTTTCAGTAATTCAGCTAACTGGAAGGATGAGGGAATTTTCAAGTATGATCGTTTGTAAGAGTAATTGTGGTAACGCTTTACATTAACTGCGCATTCATAATGCTTTTATAGTGCATTCATAAAACGCTCAGTACATCATAATATTATAATGTATTCATTAAAACATTCATAAACATCATGTATGTATACCTTAACATCCTAACATCCATTAACAGCTGTAATATACAATAATAACAAACATTATATAATAACAAATTGTAATTGCATAATCATGTATACTGTTTCATGTATACTGTATCATGTTTACTACTAATGTACATTAAAGCTGTTAAGGGATGTTAGGATGTTAAGCTGTACTTGCATGCTGCTTATGAATGTTCTATGCATGCTTTATCAATGCATTATGAAGGTGCACTGAATGTAAAGTGTTACCGTAAATTCTTGATTAATGATTGTAAATTAGGACGTAGGCATAACACACATACTGCACACCTCTTGATAACAGCAGAAAACCAAGCACATATCATTTATGGAACGGATTTTTTGCTCTCATAAATTCTTCATTTTATTCTGTGGACTAGTAATTTAACTGTAATATCAAATTGTCCTGATTCATAGTGCATCAGCTTGCTTTATATGTGCTTTATAAGGCATTATGACATTTTTCACCATTTTTAATGATTATGGTCATTTGTGATTCCAAAGCACTGTCAGATTTTAGAAGTGTTTTCAGCCTAACCAACCATATGCCAAGCTAAAATATAAAAATGATGGCACTCTTAATTTGTATTGTTAATGAGCACTGTTCTAGCCGTTACCCTCCAGTAAAAGGAAAGTACATAAGGAAGATTAAGGAAAACCCAGTCCTTACGGACCCACAGACAGTCCATATTTTTCCTCTGGGAGCTGGGAGGGAGCAAAAACGTGGACCATCTGTGGGCCTCTGAGGACTGGGTTGGGAAACACAGTCATAGAGGATGGTGAGCAAAACCTCAAATTGGCCATGAGAGTAACAAGAATGATTATGAACTAAATTCTATGACAATTACACCAACTCTGCTTTGCAAGTTAAGTAATTATGCATTATATGTCTTATCTTGGGACAAAATAACAAATGTGACTGATGTCAAATAATGCATTCTCCATTTAATCAACTTATATCCTACATATGGCCTTCAAAAAGAGAACATTTTATTTTTATTATTTGATAAACTCATTAATGATGGAGGTTTCTAAGATGGGTTTTTAGGTTGATTTGAATCCCTCTGTCCTACATTTTCTAAGTAACAGTCTTATATTGTCAGGGGATGATTCTTGGATAACAGTTGTAAGACCATGACCTTCAGAGGTATAACACATTTTTAGACTTAGGAAATATTTGTTTGTAGTATTTCAACACATTTTCAAGTTTTGGTGTCACTGACTAAGATTTCCTAATATACGCAATGTGCAATACTACAAATGACTACTACATGTGTTTGTCATACTATAAGATTTAATTTAATCTTTTCTTAACATGTTGGCCTCAGTGAACAGAGAGTAGGTCGCAGCAATTACCCCAGAAAGAATAATGATGTCACTTTCGTTTAGTTTCGCTGTAAGCCACTGTAATAGCTACATAAAACATTATATTTAGCTCCCTGCAAATGAGGGAACAGATATACAGATTAATTTTTTACAGCTTCTGTTGGTGAATAGCAAAACTTGATTCATTTTTTTTCCCAATTCAGTCTTTATGGTTAATAGCATAGTAAATTGATTGAGATTCATACAACCTGTCTCCCATGTATTTGTTAATAGGATCTTCATATAGATTTGAATCACAGCTTGCTTTTTTCTTTTAAATGGCCCTGTACAATTAACTTGTGATGTGCCTTCACAGGGTCTGCTCATTGGAAAAAAGATAAACTATCCCAAGATTAGAATAATAAAATATTGCCATTTTAAAAGAGATTGTCCAGTTAAGGCTAGGACCTTTTAATTAACTAGATTTGATGCCGTCTGAAACGACAGAATCGCATTCCCCCAACAGTCCTGTCATTTGGCTCACCCATCTAATCTGTACTGTGCCCACACTCATCAACTTGTACATTTTCTAGAAGTGCTGGATGGATTGCCTGGAAATGTGAAAGTGAATACATATATATACAACATGTTTAAATATTTACAGATTAATTACATTTAGGGGGAAGAAGTACAATCAGAGTTATAGGGGCCGATAAGCGTCAACATGCCACAAATTCTGAAAACGCACAAGAAACAAAAAATGCTGCAAATCTACTCACAACACAGCAGAAGTGAGTCACAGCACAATGGAAGCTTCTGGGGGACAATAATTGATATTATATCAAAATGAGATATAGAATGACACAACACCATCAAAAGTATCAATATACTTTTATCGTACGTTGAAATTGGGACTCTAATTAGTGATCTAATTAGGGAGTTGCCAAGAAAACCCACCCACACACATCGCCACCCCCTCTGGAAAGCACTGCCCCTCCCGGCCTAAATAATCTGCCCCTCTGCCCTGCTCTTTTAAATCCTCCTCTGGCCTCCCTGATAGATCCGAAGTGCATAAACAGGAAGTGAAATAAATATGGTATAAATGGCGTATCCTGTTATTCTATATCAATCAAGTACATAAACCTGAGAACAAAGTGCTTTCCAAATCAAAATTAAATCATTTATCAAAAATATTTTTTTCCATTTCTTAATGTCAAATTCCTGGATAGGCTGACGACTGACCCAGAGGCTGCCTGTTTAATGTCTTTTCTAATTCAATTTCAGCTACAGATAAGCATTATCATCCGACCATGGTAAAATGTAGATCATCAAATTGACCTTTATTATACTGATTTCTTGATAATTCGTATTTACAGTACTGTCTGTCTTTATCTCTCTCTCTCTCTCTCTCTCTCTCTCTCTCTCTCTCACACACACACACACACACACACACACCTGACCCTTTTCCACTGATCCTCCTGCTGGTTCTAGGTCTTGACAATGTTCTTCATTAAATCAATATATTAAAGCATCAGGATAACATATTCGGTGTACTGACCAAAGTATATGCTGGACATTTATTCTCTGGACTTTTCACCTTTCAAGTATATTTATTTGTATTGTCACAATTCAAGTGTAATTGACTAAGTTATAACAACTGTTATTAAATATTATTATGTATGCAACAGTCAGCCATAACATTACAACCACTGATAGTTGAAGTGAATAACACAGATTATCTCATTACAATGTCTCCTGTCAAGGGCACCGTTATAGTTTAGGCAAGTGAACAGTCAGTTCTTGAAGTTGATATCTTGTAACCAGGAAATGGGCAGGTGTAAAGATCTGAGTGACTTTCTCAAGGGCGAGTTGGTGATGGCTAGATGACTGGCCCAGAGCATCTTCAAAAAGCCAGATCTTGTGGCATGTTCCGGGTAGGCAGTGGTCAGTACCTACCCAAAGTGGTCCAAGGAAGGCCAACTGATGAACCGGCAATGGAGTCATGGGCGCCAAAAGCCATGATGCATGTGGGAGCAGGCTAGCTCATCTGGTATGATCTCACCGGATAGCTATTGTAGCACAAATTGCTGAAAAAGTCAATGCTGGCTATGATAGAAAGGTGCATCACAGTGCATCACTTGCTGCCTAGTCTGATAAGTGACATTTTTTGATACATCATGTGGATGGCCAGGTATGTCTGTGTCATTTACTTGGGGATAGAAAGAAAGCAATCTGGCAGAGGCCGTAAGTGATTGTAGTTCCTCTAAGGTAGTTCTGGAACCTTATTTTTAGTCCCTACCTTGGACTAGGTACTTTTCTTTCAACCATGAACTACTGGGTTAGGGCGATAGGCTTGCTGATTGGTTGACTACAAACACTGTCATGTTGTGAGTTGTATAAATAAAATATAAATAAAAGGCTGTATGCCATTTTGATTACAATCAATCAATCAATTCCCCCAACAGGTTTTTGCGTCCCCCCATGCTAATTTAGCATAAAGGTCACAGTTCTTGTGGTGTGGTGGGAAAGGTGGCCAGGAGCTACAAAAGTTCCAGGAACTTGGAACTAGGTTCCTGAACTTCGGTGGGAAATTGCTAATGCTGGCAAACCTGGGGTAGCGTTCATGTGGATGTTACTTTGACATATACCATCTACCTTAACAGACCAAGTACACCTCTTCATGGCAACAGTATTCCTAGATGGCAGTGGCCTCTCATAATGATTTGATAATGTGCTCTGCCACACTGCAAACATTTTTCCGGAATGGTTTGAGGAACATGAAAGAGGGTTGGCCTCAAAATTCCGCAGATCTTAGTCTCATCATGCATTTATGAGATGTACTGGACAAACAAGTCCAATCCATGGAGGCCCCACCTCACAACTTACAGGACTTAAAGGATCTGCTGCTAATATCTTGGTGCCAAATACCACAGGACACCTTCAGAGGTCTTGTTGAGGTAATGGGGGGTCTTGCATAATATTAGGCAGGTGCTTTTTCTATTACGGCTGATCAGTGTATGTGCCCTAAACTGGACTGGCATCCTGTCCAGGGGTGGTCCCAGTGCTGCCTGGCATATGCTGCAGCCCCAGCTCCCATGACAAGGAAAAGCATTTACAAGATAGATGGATGGATGGATGGATGGATGGAGAGTAATAGCACTAAACTTTCTTAAAATGATTTTATTTAGTCAATTTACAACTTAATGAACATTGTACATACTAGCCAAATAAGAACATTGGGGGAAAGTAATATATTTAAAATATGAATAAAATTAAATATAAATAAATATAAATAAAATATAGCTGCAGTATATTCTAGCCTCGATATGATGCTTTTTTTTAACAACTGAGTTTTATTTAAATACATCGTAAATACTTCATCAAGCAATTAGCTTGTTCATATTTTGTTTCTCCACCTAGTGATAGCACATCTGGAATATTCCATCTTATTCAAACAAACTTCATGTCAAAGATAAGATTATAAAAACAAAGCATACTGGGTACATTCAATGAGCCTGCATGGCAACCAGTATGATGAGAATTTAACAACAGTGTAACCTCATTCCGATTCTGTTGGTGCACATTCATGCCAACTGTTTAGCCTTAATTTGTACCGCTTCTGTTTGCACTGAAGCAATGTTACGTTGCAGGATCCTGACAAGTGTAATTATCCGTTCATCCACCCATCTGTCATCCATAACCACTAATCCATTTCAGTATTGTAGTAAAATTTAAGTACTGGAAATGTTTGAATACTTGTCTGTCGGTGCTATGACTTTTTTTCCTGAATTTTCAAGCCAACACAATCAGCATGTGTGTATTGAAGGCACGGGTATAGCTACCGCAGTTTTAAAAGCTACTGTAAAACAGACGCCTAGCGCCAACACACAAAAATCTTATTTCATTTCAGAATAATACCGTCGACAATGTTTTAAACACAACCTGATTCGCGTCTGCCTTCCCCTTTTCCCAGTTCAGGAAAATTACATTGCTCTCTGGCTCTCTAGAGATGGTACAGATGGAAGTGATGGAAGCATGATGATGAGGTGAAAAGAAATAATAAAGAATGGGGTGGTTGGAGAAAAGAGTCGCACTGGCACTGTTAGATGTTATTTGAATTAAATGACGACTCTGATGCTCCGCATCCACTGAACAGCATCCCGCCACACTGTAGCCTTATTCATCTTCATCTGCTTAGCAGCATGGAGACAGAACAGACACAGTCCTCCTTCTCCTCTCTTTCATTCCCCTCTTCCTGTCACCCAATCCTTTTCCTCTCTCTCTCTCTCTCTCGCGCTCTGTTCACTCGCTGCCTTGATCTCATTTTTCTTCCTGACTATCGTTTACCCCTTGTCACCTTGCCTTCCATTCATACATCATAACTTCCTTCCTATGCCCATATCTCTTGGTCCAGCATAACCCTGTTGTCTTATTTTCCTTTCTTTTATCCTCCTTAAAGAATAACGAAAAGGAAAGGTGACCGTCACTAAGCATTTGAGACTTCAAGGCAAAGGGAAAAGTAAGGGTTATCTAGTTATTCTACACAAGCCGAAATGTGACATTTCATATCACCATCTGATACATATATATTTAAAAGGGAATTTAACAAGTTAATTTAAACATGCTAAAATTACTTTCAGAAAGTCAGAAGACTCTCTATTGTAACCTGCTGGGGGGGTGGGTTCATTTTATTTTTTTATTTTTATTTTTTTGGTGTGGGTTTTTGGTGTAAGCCTTTGTGGAATTTGCAGTCACGTGACTTTTGCGCCTGGCCTTCTTTGGTCGAAGTTACCCATTGATTCTTTCAAAATCACAAGGAGCAAATTTGCTCCAAACTGGAATCTAAATGTCATTCATTGCACCTGCATCAATATGTAGCAATGTGGAAAAGAAATGGAGCAGAACAAAGACATCTAGCTAGCTGACAATTCAGAGCCTGCCATGGAAACTGAGCTAAACTACAAGATAATGTAATTTGTATCCCATGGATTTAAGTCTACAAGGAAAAAAAGAACAATTCATGCATGTGGGTATGTTCATTTATCTTTCCTCACCTACCTTCCCAAAGAACTGATTCTTTTCATGCTCAATTTGGATAAAGAGGGTACCTCTCTTTTATCCCATGATAATTTATAAACTATTAAAATTAATCATATAGTCATATAATGTTAAATCAGTTAAGGAATGTTAGGATGTTAAGACATGCTTACATACTGCTTATGATTATTCAATGAATGCATAATGAATCACAGATCCCCTGGATGGGATGTCAGTCCAGTGCAGGGCCCACTCAATCATACAATATGGGAAGTTTACAAAAGCAGCTTCACCTAACGTCATGACTATGGCAGGACACTGATGGATCCAGAGAAAATCTATAGGAAGGCAGGGAGAACGTGCAAATTGCATCTGGGGTTTGGAATTGAACCCACAGCTCTAGTGATGTGAGGCTGCAATGCCCTGGCATGAGTTACCATGCTACTTTTACGCACAATGACAATGGCAAATACATTATATTTCAGTACCACTGTGTTTGATGTTCTCACGTCATGATCACACAATTGATCGCAGCACTTGGAGCCATTACAACTCAGAGGCTTGTTACTGGCTTCATTAAACACAGTCATTTTAGCAAACACGTTAAAGTGTGAGGAATCCACTTCCAGAGTCTGTGGGAGGACAAGTCGGAGGCTTCCCAAGAGAGCTTATGCTAACTCGGACACTTCTGTAAATTCCGCTGTAAATTCATCTACTTCCATATAATCCTATTGGCGCCAAATGGAACTCCCATTCTCTGTATTCAAGTTAGCAAGCAAGGAGACCTAGGCATCCTTAGCACTTCTCCTCACAGCAGGAATCAGAAAGCAGTAAGTATAATTTTGTGGTGTAAGTGTTACATAACTTATACTCATGTCTTTAATATCTTACCAATTAGTAAAGGAAACGGGTGACTTCAATGCTTATATAACTGAAATCATACATCTGTTGTGCATTTTTATCAATTATGCCAAACCATGCATGACTCCCTGGAGGTGGAATAAAATAAAACCTAGTTTGGTCTCCAATTAATACAACACCCATGGGCTAATCAAAGAGCTATTTAAACATATAATGCATGTGTACATACATACCATTAAATTTCACATAATGTTCTCTCAATGGACACTACACATGTTTTCTATTTGTATATAACACTGTGTAACACAATCTTTGTTCCTGGGTATTATTTCTCAATTACAAACTTTGCTTTTGTGACCAAGACAGTAATATTTTGAAATTTAGCTATTCCTAATAAGAAAACGTGTGAATTTGCATCTTTTCAGTGACAGAGAAATCACAAAAACACATATGAATCAAAAATTAACATGCATTTATACTAAAGTTATACTGTACATAGATGACCACAAAAGATTTAGAAGTGAGTAGTTTTTTCGGGATTTACAACTCACACCTCACACATCTTTGCAGATACTCCCACTGAGTACTTTATCAGTCCTTTTCTTGATAAATTGGCCACAGACATAGCGAAATGCATCTGGCAGATGCTTGCAGCCTCTTGATACCATCTCAGAAAAATGCAGATATGTATGCAAACGGGCGACTGGAACTAAACTGAACTTGTGGGTTTACAGCCCCTATATTTGTACTACTAATCATATTACTGGAAAGTTTTCAAAAGTACTTGAAGTAACTTCAAGTTTACTCGGCACTTCTATCTAAAATGTTCTGGAAAATAGGTCAATTTCAATTTTGAAATTTTGAAGCATAAGCAATTACATGGTGAAACGTAGCAAAATATGAAGGTTTTTGTTTTTGGTTTGTTTGCGCTAATATTCATGTTGTTTGTACTGTTTTATTAATGTTCATTGAATTTTTTGTTAATTCGTTATGCTTAGATCCACTCCTGTAGGCTTAGTTTACTGTAAAGATTTTTTTTCTACTACAGAATTGACAGTGTTAAATTAACACTTAGTCACACAGGACTGATTTGAACATTCTTTGTTACCATTCCTTTTAAATCAAGGTGAAAGTGAAGTCGGGGTCAAAATGTAATTTCCGTTATTTCAAATTAAAATTTAATCTTGGGCTTGGTTGTGATACTGGGTTATCAGGTAACTCAGTCTCAGCCCTGCTTTTTAAAGTTTGCATTTTCATGCTTTTCAAACCCATTCTGATAAAGTGAATTTCCAACCTCAAATGGTCTTTTGTTGGTAACTGTGTTGATATATGTAACTTCCCTCGATGCATTTCTAGACTGACATTGAATATCACCTCTCTTAATTATGCACGTCATTAGATAGCCAAATAAGATCTTCCTTTTTTGTTCTCAAATTCAAATGTGCATACTGTATACGTTGCTTTTTCGATGTTTAAACCCAAATTTGAAATAAACTTCGAATGTGATCAGTTTCACAGAGGACTTGCAACCTTACTTTTATTTTTGTGTACATTTATAATCCATTATTATTCAATGTGCTATTACTAAAGAACATTTTGGGTCAACAAAATTGCCTTTTTTTGAATCATTGTGCTGTTCATTCCTTGGCAGTACATTTCTACACCTATTCCTGGTTGCCAATACTCTGACGCACATCTTTGAATATCTGGAGCCACTGGTTAACATATAACAGTCCAGCACCGGAGAGCATCTGGGTAACCGTGTTACAGATGCTGTTCTTTATGGCCAGCTATATTTGTGTTCTTCCAAATCCTGGCACTCCTTTGAAATTCACGAAGGATCCTTTTCAGTCACCTCTCTCTGTGTGTTTGTGATCTTCAGTGTCTATTATAGTGGACCAAATTCCAAAAACTGAAAAATCCATGAGCCCATGATAACCATCACACCTGCCATTACCTTTTATTCATCTGTAGCTGTTACTTGGATTTTGTCAATGGCAAGGTTGTATTAAAAAGCTCAATCTTTCCCTCTGGTTCTAAGAAGGCCACTTGAAAGAAGTGGCTGGTGGACAGAATGAAGAGCTGACTGGCTATAGAGATAAGGCCAGTAGGAGCAAACTGTACTACTGCTACAGATGTTGGCAGCTCTTTCTGGGTAATGCAGTGGTTTGCTAACATGAAGCTAGACAGTGGACATGTTGGATCACAGCGACACTCCAATTAAGAAAACCTGCAGCTCCTACAGGAAGTGTGTCCGCAGCATACAATGTTGAGCACTGGAGGCTACAAAGATGGCCGTATACTTGAAACGACATCTGGAGAAAACGAAATCTAATTCACCATAGAGATCTGTCGTACACTTAAAATGATGCCTCGTTCATTATATGCCTCGTTGTGTCATACAGTAGGTTACGCTCAGAATGTTTTGAAAGTAGGAGACCCACATGCAAAGTGCAAATAAACGCATTATGATGAGTGTGTGAGTCATTTTAGGAGATGACAGCTCATCTAAAATGGAAGTTTCTCTCTTTATTAATGCCCCACTATCAGTTTAATAATAGAAGCAGCACAGACAGGGAAGCCAACAATTTAAATGACACTCGCGCTTAAATGTTAATGAAACACACACATTACAGAGCTATGACATTTACTATTAACAGAAATATACAAAATGCATATTAATTTGCAATTTTTAAAGTGCAGTGTGGTGCAAATTGTGCTGGAAAGTGCATAATTTGTCTTGCTGACCAACGCTGCGGTGTCACATTATGTTAGCCAATCAAGGCAACAATTGGCGGAAAATCACAGTGATTGTGCACCATACAAAATGTTGTACAGCCAAAACAACATTGGTTCTATTAATTTTGTCTGAAGAGTACGCCCAACTTAAGACTGGTTTGAGTCTGTGGATTGAGGTATGTTCGAAGACAAATCGCAGCAGTTTAAGAGGTGCTGTTGAATGTTCCACAAAAACATTCTGCGCTCTCTCCAAACAGAAACTGTGGATTACCAGACACATCCACTGTTTGATGAAGGCTTGCACTGATGCATATTAGTCTACAGATATTCATCTGTACAAGAAATACAGGAATGATTTCCACAGAGAATCACAACAGGGGAAAACAGAATTCTGGTACAGACTGGACATACAACATAGCAGCACTTGGGACAACATGTCAAGTCTGGCAGAGTATTCACAATCTCACAGACGACAAACCAGAAACAAACTCATTGATGTCCGACAAAACTTTTTCTTCCCAGTGACCTGAATGCATTTTATGCTTTATTTGAACAAACAACAATCTTCCCTTTTAGGTTTCACAGTATTTAACTCAACTTACATTTATTTAGCTAGATGTATTGGTATGATAATACCTGATTTTAGCGTTAAGTGTATTTGTTAAGTGCAAATTTCCATATATGTAGCCAGTATATGACTATAAAATTGTACCGCAAAAGTATGGGATAAGCTATGGAGAGAGGAGCTATGTAGACAGGGACAGTGCTTGGGAGAAGGTAACTCAAGGATACAAAGGTTCTCCGTTTTTCTACCTCTAGTTGACACGAGATTGTCTTCTTATCTTTTCAACCAAGCCTGGGTGGCATGTTACCTGACTACATCACCTTGACTTTCTTTAACCTTTACGGTGACCAGATCAGATAAGTTATATCCATAGAGATTAGTGTCATCCTCCTTTCAGTTTCAGTAAAAAATAGCAGGAGGCAGAAAACAGAGCTAATTCAGTTAGCAAATATTTTCTTAAAATATTTTTTTAAAAAAAGAAGAAATTCATATGGAATTTGCACTCGTTTAACTCCAGGTTTACTGTTATATTAAATTCCCACCGTTATTGTCACTATACAAAGTAGATATTACTCAGATATTAACTACCAGTGGAAAAAACATCAAAAATAACAACAATACTTCTTTAAACTTAGGTGTAAGGCATAGCCGAGCAGTTCAAATATACATTTATAATTAATCTTAGTCATATATTATATTCTATTGTATTATATTACATTGATAATGCAAAATGTTAAAATGCAAAAGAGACAGTAATCATAAAAACTGTTGTTACCTAATTATGAAAATGGAGTTCTGAGAGAGGTCATTGTTACTGTACTATAACAGAACCAATTGAGAATTAAAAATATTCTAAAAAATCTCTTGGGCTATTTCCAGCTTATTGAATTACCCACCAATATCACTTTGATACTCTGAGATTTCAGAGCAAAAGAGAAAGTAACATGGAACATCCAGTCACTAAAATGCAAAGATACATAAATACACCCACAGTACCAAATATAACACCTGTTTCTGACTTGGGACACAACAACAAGCTTTGATTGGTGAGATTTCTGTGGGTAGGAGCTCTTTTTGTTGGTGGGTGAATCTCTGTCTGGGATCTATAAGCTGGGTCTTCACACATGGCAGGCCTGTCACGGCAGATCTGGGAATTCTTGACGTACAGCCATGCTAGTGATAAGGGCTAGGGAGATGGGCAAATCTCCTACAGATAAGTGTGGGCAGAGGGCTAAAGCTGTAAATGTGAATATTTAGAAATGCTACTGTATATCAGTATGCTGAGATATCAGTCTGAACCCACTATCTCTCCACCATCATTGATGTCTTGTAGAAACCACGCAAGTAAAAGCACAGAAGAATACCTACAATTATATATTGAGGAACTAGATATATCACAGCATACATCATATTTTCCATATCTAAACATCTCGGTTGACTCATCTGGCACAGAAATTCTTCTGAAAAGAATAATAGTAATAATAAACCATAATCAAGTCAACACAATACAATGGTCGTCAGTGGCCACAACAGGTTTATTGCAGACTTTTGGATAATAGTTGTCCCATGTGAGAAACTTCATTGCACACTTCAAGGAGTCAATCCTAAATCAATACCACTTTTCCCAGATAGTGTTGTGGTATTGCAATCCACATTCTCATGCTATCTCCTGTGGGGGTTTCTCCGCTGGGACCATGCAGGAACTAAAACAGAGATGAAACTACTTTTGAATAATCAAGGCAGGATTTTAGATTAAACAGATCCAATTTAGGTGATAACAAAAATATAACTGGGAAAAGGAACAAAGAATACAAGTAGGAAAACTACATCTCTCACAGCTGAGGTAAGTATGAATTTCATGCAAGTATGCTGGTTGCAAATCCACATTCAGAATGGCCTCTGTACTTTTCTATAACTCAAGATGATTGATTCAGCTAGAATACCTCAAACCTTGGACTGTTACGTGAACCTCAGCTTTTCTCCTGCTCTGGACATACCGATCCAGCTGATCTGAGTGGAATTTGGACACTTGAATCTAGATATCTACTGTAGCATGAAGGACAGTTTGCAGAGTGAGTGAACCGCAAGTCATATTTAATGCAATTTATATCTTGCTCATGGGTTTTACTTACACAAAAATGACCTGAGGGCAGAAGGAAAAATGACTGGTTCAGAGAGATAACCAATTTCATTGTAAAGGGGGTGGGTCCAAGCAGCTAGAGGAGGCAGGACCAACCAATAATACAGTATATATTGGTCCGGCCTCCTATAGTTGCTTGGACCCACCTCCAATACAATCTGATTGGTTATCTCTCTGAACCAATCATTTTCCCTTCTGCCCTCAGAATATTTTTGTGTAAGTGAAACTCCCACAAGCTTAAATCTCACTTCTCTAGTCACAGAGATCGAGAATCACATACAACCTCATTGCCTTTTGCAATTTTGCTGATCTTCTGATTAGTCATTTTTAGAATTAATGATATTGTATTTTCTAGAATTAATGATAATACTCAGCCTGTTGAATATGTCACCCTTGTGCTGGTTTAGAACACTTAAAGGTAGCATACAACACTGAATATGGAGAGCTTCATCATCATTATTATTATTATTATTATTATTATTATCATTATTATTATTACATAAAATATGCAATTATGTGGCAGTGTATCACTCTTGTGTAAAATGTTTCTGTGAAGGATTTTATTTAACCAAAGAAAAACATGCATAAAATCTATGCCCTCTGTAATCATGACCTTCTTGAAACCTGTTATCTGAAATATTGTAGGGCTCAAGTTCTGTGGGACTGTATTGAATTTACATTTGTGCAAAATGGATCACTGTTCTACAGAACTGACCCCAGAAAGAGGTTTCTGGGTATTTATGTAGCTGTTTTTAACAGACATGCAGATCGGAAGACAACCTGACTTTGTAAATGGATATTCTGCTTAGTAATCTTGAGAGAGAAAGGCCAAAACTGTGACAAGAATTAAACAAAAAATGCAGTGAACTTTAAAATCATTAGTTTCCAATGTGAAAAGAGTAAGGCAGTACTTATTTGCACATCTGAATCATATTTGACTGGAACATGCTACAGGATATACAGCAGAATCACACAAGGACATCTCAATGTATCATCAACTAACTTTATGAAAATGATATTACTATATAGTAAAATACTGCACAATAAGAAGGTATATATCGACATCTTCACATCTGAATAGTGGCCGAGTTACATTTTCATAAAGTAATTTATCCACCTTTAATTTAATCTAAAAGAATAACTTATTACCTCTTTAGTAATAAAGTTCAAAACCAACATTTCAAAATTAATATGAGATAAATTATTAATTTCACATACCTAAAAAAGAAAGCTATGGAAAGACGTTATAATGACAATGTATGGGACCATCTGTTCTTTGTTACTCTTGTTCTTCCCATTTGAGTGCAAATGGAAAATTTTGTCAAGATACATGGGTAGCCTATGTTAGAGAATAGGGATCAAAAGCCAAAGCTGGAAAAAACATAGAAATCTTAAATGACAGCATTTGGTGTGTGAAAAAATAGTGACCATATAGTGGATACGGCCAGTTGAATTGCTGGTGAATTTGATGATCTACAATTGTTGAATGAAACTCAAATTTTTTACATTGCATATACAATTCCTTTGTAACCGGATTCCTATTCATTCAGCATAAAGGTAAATGCAAATGCATGATAGTATTCAGAAGTTTATAGAGTTTTTTTCGCAGTAGTAATTTAATAACTTCTTTTACTAAAAGTTTCTGTCTACTGATTTTTCTCTCAGAGTAAGATAAATGACATTGCATGGACTATGAGGTACTTTTAGCTGCTGTTTAAGTATTTATTCTGCATGTAGAAATAGCTCTGAGCTCCGCGTAATGCCTTACAGTGTTCCATTCCGCCAAACAACGGCAGTGACGTAACAGCAGAAACAGGAGCTGTTTTCAGGGAGACATGGGTGATGGATGACCGTTGTTAGATTCAGTAATTGTGCGCAGGTAATTGGCCCCCTCTCCCCAATAATTATGTTCAACTTTCTCCCTTCTTTCCATAATAATAACAGCAAAGACACTCACTCTTTACAAAATAACAGAAACAGTGCAAAGTATTCAAAGTCTTATGTTAATTTTGGTTAATTTAAGTTTGACAACAATCAGTTTGTCTATGAAAAAAAAAGCATTAAAGGAGGATAATAGGATTGACACCTCCTGGAATGAATTCGGAGAGTTCCCTGCAGGTAAACAAAAGTAAACACTATTACTAAAACCCAGGATATTTATTCATTTGAAGCTAATCTCAGACTGAATCTTCTTTCTTTTTTATTTCAACATTGAATGTGAGTAGCCACACAAGCAGAGTAACAAAATGATTCCCTGATTATCGACATTTGTTTTTCCGTGCCTTTTGTCATTTTCGGAAGACATTTCGGGATTCGTTGCCTGGGTTATGCTAAGGTAAATCTTTACTTTTCATTATGTTTTCTCTGACCATGCGATTTACTAATACTTTATCGTATTTTCACATAATAGGTTGGTGCTTGGTGGTGCTAATGCTTACTGTTTCAGTGTTACACCAGCCTCATAGCTCAATATGCATTATATTGTGATGTGGCCATTATTTCAAGAATCTGACAGAATGTATGGACTCCAGCAGACATGAGTGCTAGATCTTGTACTCAGCAAGCAAATGTTACTGTTCATTCTATATAGGACTGGGATCCTGTACGTCTGGGTTAGAGCAAGGTCAGGAAGACCATTTTCATCATCCCTCTTGTAGATAAGATGGTGGTGGTGCCTAATCACGTAGAATGATTTTATAACCTTGCTATGTTATAGTTTAAAATACAGCTATGGTTTGGGCTTGACTTTTTTTCAGATATTTACAATACAATTTGAAGCATTAATACTGCCATCTAAAATAATGTGTATTCAATTAAAAATCTATTCCATAATTAGAACTCATTGAGCGTCTTGCTTTCTATGAAATATTCCATGCAGTTCTCTTTTTGTCGAGCTTCTCTGCTTCCCCATATTCAGCTCCCCTCCATTTGACATCAATGGAGCTCCATTATCTGCGAAAGGGTGGTTAAATTAGCAGGGCTTTCTTTCAACAGAATCAGACTTGTTAGATCTACTACTGCCTATTGGTTCAGTAGCAGCATGAAAGGCAACTGTTCAAAAGGTGCTGAGGTATCTTTCATATATATAAAAAATAAATCTGATTCCTCTTATGAACTGACATGTCTTATAATATCTTCTGGAAATACTCACTTACAGTGAGTGACAAGATAGTGCTGATATTGAAAGGGTTATTGATGGGCCTTAATATGTATCCCATTATCGAGATGTGTAGCTCAGTAGTCAAATTGCATTAGAAGATTGGAACAGCATCCAATTTATACACCTATTTGCAATGATCAAAGGTCCTTAAGATCAATTCGGTTTTCTAGCTTGGCACTACAAATCAGCATTGGACTTCTAACTCTACGAAGAATCAGCATGTTCTTTGCTGTGAAAGCTTAATGGTTTGTTGAAGTCAACAAACACGAGTGTTAATGGTTCATTTCCCTCAAACACCGTATATCTCAGTATTAAAATGCGTGAAATGACCCACTAAATAATTGTTATTGCTACCTAACTCTACCTACCTTTTGGATTATGTTAAAAGTTCGTTTCTTTATAAACTTCCAACAGTCTGTAGGGGTGAAAGCCTTAAGCCTTAAGATGTGTTTTTTGTTCTGCTTCTTCTGAATTTTGTAGATGAGAAAATCTGCCCCCCTGACAATATATCACAAATTTTACCTTAATTTTATGTTTTATTGGGTCTAGTGCTGGCCCCCTGAATCTGCTAGGGTATCCCTTATGAAAATTAACCATGGTTTTACTATGATTAAATAACCAAGGTTTACATTGGTTTGCCATTTTTCATGGTTTTTTGGGTAACTGTCGAAACCATGACTATGGTTTTATCATGCTACAGTTAAACCCTAGTATAATCTTGGTCATAAACCATGGTTTTTGTTTTACCATGGTCCTTACCATGGTTTTTGTTTTACCATGGTCCTTACCATGGTTTTTGTTTTACCATGGTATTTCCAAACCATGCTTTTTACAAACCATGGTTTTCTTATTTAAATCTCTAGCTCCATTAATCTGGTTTCACAAAACTGTGGTGCAATAATGCATACATCAAACAATTAATAGGCTATTTGTAATTTAACAGCAAATGTAATTAAAAATCCTACTTCATGCTTCCATCTAGCTACCAAAAGCCATAAAAACAGAAGAATTGTTCAGTCTGTATATATTTTTATTAAATCACATGCAAGGCATTCAGGTCTCATTCTCAGGTGTCTGGAATGGAATCACTGGGTCCAACTCTGTGTGTATAAGAGAGAGGAACAGAAAGAGAGACAGATATTCAACATTAAAATTTGCTTGCTAGAATAAATAACATGATGTTGTATGGTAAGTGAGTGTGTTTTGTGTGTGTGTGTGTTCACTGTTGAAAGAAATGTTGAATGAAATTATTTTAAAGTTATAAATTCTACAGCCAATGTACAGTCTATTGAAAGATTCTACAATAAAAAAAAGTGCTTGTAATACAGTGTTTTGCAATATAATTACTCTCATCACAGCCCGCAATGGGCCCATTTAGGATTGGTGTGGGCTGACCCTAGTCCACACTTCCAGACAAAAGCCTGGATGGGCCCCGCAAGGGCACATTTGCTGGGTCCTTTTTAAAGCCATAGTAGTACCACAGCTACCATGAAGTGCTATGGATAAACCATGATAGTACTATGGGTAGGACCAAAGTACCATGAGGTGTCATAGTAAAACTATGGTTACTGCATAAAAAGCATAGGAAACCATAATGAATTTTCATAAGGGATTGAACAAGTATCCACGTTTTGTCAACTGTACCAATTGAAAACAGAATACGTCCCCAAACTATTCGAAGTGATTAATTACCCGACTATACCAAAGCAATTATCTGTTAAAATACAAACTATTTTTTTGTTCTTTTTACTCATACAAAAGCACCACAAAGCGACACTTTCAGACATAACCGTCAGCTGAGTTGTGCAAATATGCTTGTCTTGGGGGGAGGGGGGGGGCACAAAGGTATCCCTCTTTGTAGAAAATTAGAAACCATTGGGAAGCAGCCCAGAAGTAGCTCCACACAGGCGGGGGGGCTCTTTGGGGTTCAGTTACTAATGGTATCTGAGAGTGTAACAGTATGTGAACTTACCTCTGGGTAATCATGTCATTATATTTTGGAATGCATTTGTTCAGTGGGGGGAGGGGGGGGGCTGGATGAGGAATACAGAAGCACATGTGGCAACGCATGAGCAGCAGTAAAGAAGCACAGTAAAGACTAAAATGGGGCAAAGTTTTATAAGCCCTGTAAACGCAGCCGGATAGCATTCAGGGTACTGCTAACCTGTTCATTTCCTATAGACACTTAAGTAGCTCAGGATCGCCGTGAACCTGAATCCTGTCCCAGGGAAGAGGGCATGTGACCCCCATCCCAGAGCATACATTGGGGTCAACTTAGAGATGCCAGCTTACCTAACCAATTGATAAACCCAAATGTAGAGAAAGATAACACACAGAGCATGGAGGGGGGGTCTAGACAGTGTTAAGTACGGTGCTACCATGCCACACAAATCCATTCTCCAAAGCAGGGGTGGCCAATTTTATAATGGCCGGTGTGTTTGCGAGTTTTTGGGATAACCTTTAGGTCAGCTGTTCAAACCCAGGACTCTTCAGCCAATCAGTCCTCTAATTAGTAATTTAATTTGGGAGTTGCAGCAAAAACCCACACACACTGCGGCCCTTTCTGGGTAAGTTTTCCCATCTCTGCTCTAAAGCCAAGCTTACTTCTTGTTTTTTATTTAAATGACACAGTTATGTTACTCTAAAAAGATACCCAGTTCAAGCTAACACAAAACATAATTAAAGTTATGCAAAATAATTCCAATTACTAGTCCAATTCCTGTACGTGACAATATACTTCTTGATAAGACAGGTTATTCTTGATAGGATCGCAGATGCATGCAGTGTTACCCCCCCATTCTGAATCAGTGGAGTTTGCTTGTGTTATGCAGATTTACTTTGGATTTTCATTCCTTCTACAGCCACAAAAAATGCAATTAGGCAAAGTGGAGGCTATAAATTGCCAACAATGTGTGACTGAATGTTTGTGTGTTTGCCTTGTAATGGATTGGCATTCCAACCAGGGTGTCCTTGTGTGCTGTGCTCCCTGGGAAATGTTCCAGACTCCATAATGGATAGTTTGGAAGATGGATGAGTAATAAAGGACTTAATAAAAACTACTTTGAGGTAAATCACAATATTTTTGTCAGTGTTATAGCATATTTGTTCAATATGAAAGTTTTTTAGGTATATGAACACATTTTTATGTATATAGACAACTTGATACCCAATGAAATTAACTATATTCTTGAAATGATTCTTGGCTAGCGGGACCACGTTTGATTCCAAGTAAGACCATCCCGTTGATTCATGCTTTTTTAATGCTTGTTTAGAAGCTTTAATTGCTTACTTAAATACACTTCACATTGATAAATAGCACCTGCACTAAAGTCTTTGGGATGTCCCAGTCTTCCGGTACCCTCTTTGTCTTGATCTCTGTTTAGGCTTGAAGCTGCATGAAGTGTCCCCTAATATCCTGGCCAGTATTAGTGGTCTGTGCAGCTGAACAGACATTATATTTTAATCTGGCAGACACAGTTGAATATTGCCGGATAAGCGTGAAATTGCCAGAAACGTATTTGCGGACAATAAGTCACAAGATCACCTGGCATGACCCACATATTCAATGAGTCTTTCGATGCTGCATGTGTCTTAGTAATGCCTGTTTTATGTCCTCTTTGCTTTGCCAGTGGTTTGTGGTGTGGAAAAACCAAATTTCTCATTTAAATTTTTTTTGGCAGTTGATCCCCTCTTTCAGAAATTCCATCATTAGGACTAAACCCCACCTTATTCACATTACGATGACATAAATAGCTGAAGGAAAATGTCTGTTATGCTCTAACTGGCATTGTTTTAAATACCAGAGTCAGAATATTAAGTCTGGGCTCCAATAACTCAATTCAGTTTCAGTATAAACCAAGAGACTGCTAATTTGATACAAAAAATACATACAAGAAGGAATACCAACATAAAATTCAACTACATTCAGAAGTTAAAATGAAAAGCAAACATTAATATTTAGACATTTAAGTGATTCTTATATTCCAGAGTTTCATGACATGGGATTTGCTCCTAGTGGTTATAAGGTCTTACCAATGGAGATTTGAAGGGTAGACAGCACCAGGAAGGAGATCAACTGGAACATGTGGTTAGCCATTAAATCAGGACCTTTATTTTTAAAAAGTGGCACCACTGCATTTTAATGCCAACATAGAATTATAACTCACTTCTGTTGCAAGTAATACAATGTGCCTTTTTATTTAGTAATTTAATACTATGTATGTTTAGGATCCTTTCTCTGAGTGATCCATAGAATCATAGGAAAAAGCATGAGGATACATTAAATGTACATGTAGGAGCTGAGTGCATGCTTCGCTGGTCATGTACATACTGCATATTCTGGCACTTGTCTGGATGTTACATAGAGGGAAGAAGTTGGAGAGTTTCTGAATTTCAGATGCTATTAGCTAATTTATACATGCATGAAGGTTTGCAAAGGCAGCCTAATTCTTATAGGTAAATGACTCTGAAACAGGTATCCTTTTTCAATTTTTCAGAAACACTTTGCAATTGAATAATTTAATTGGGCTAACTATAGGCTAAATCCGCAGCCAATGGGACATGCAACTGCCAATGTCAGGTGAATGTGGGTCATTTCTGTGACTTCGATCCGACAGCACAATTCGTCTGTGATCTAATCACAGTGATATTGATCTATAGTTCTTCAGGAGTCGTATGTCTTTCACTGGGTAAATCTAACTTCTACTCTCTCTTTTATTGGCTACCTTGTGTATTAAAGCTAATGGCTAATTGCCACTCCCTACTCTTTGCCCTGATTAGCAGGGACCCATCTCAGTTGAAGCACTCGCCATTATGTGCAGCCAATGGCATTGAATGATCATATCTGTCATATATTACATTCAAAATATAACATTAAACTCTAAAATATTTGAAAAAATGAAAGGTCATTATGATTTTAAGGATGCGGTGCACTTTTTAGTTCATTAATAGAAGCAGATCCCAGAGGACAGGATTTCATTTAGATTCAGGATCTTTTTTTCCTTTGTTTGTGCACAATTAGTTTAATCTTTGAGGGGCTGTTTACTGGGATCTAGGGTAGTATGATAAGACTAAGTAAAAAATGTAAATAATGTACTTCTCATTCCACTATGGTATAATTGCAAAAAGGTTTTTTCTAAAAAAAGATTCACTTGTATATAAATGGTATCCCTAAATTGGCCAAATTGTGATTCTGATTGTGTGTGTATGTGCCCTGAGATGGAATGACATCCATACCAGGGTGCAAACCAGCCTTGTGCCCCATACTGCCTGGCATAGGATGTAGGTGACCCTCAAAAAAAAACAAGTCGTGAAGATGGATGGAAAACAACACATATCTTTACTTTCTCCTAAAAGCCATTTTATTTGGCATTATAAAATTTAATACATAAATTATTCACAATTTTTTTCAAATGGCAACAATTAATTTGTATTTAAATTGACTTTAACCCTGATCTGTCTTAATTGTGTCTGTCAGAAATTCTGAGTTAAATGCATCTAAAATCTCCTAATGTGTATTAAAGCCAGTCGGAATTAATCGGAAAGCCTAATTAATTAAACCAGAATGCCTTCGCATTTGTCCTTCAAATTGATTCTGGTCAGAAATAAACAAAAGTTTATAAAATGTATGTTATAGAAGTTTTTTGTTCTCTCCCTTTCAGTTTTGTAGAGTATTCCGGAGCCATTCCAGATGATTCCCGCATTGTTATGTGTTACTGAATATGTCTTTTCCCCACTGATGTCCTTCCAGCAAAAATAATTTGCATAGAGAAACAATATATTTGTAGTATCTGTGTACACTGTATAAATGTGTATAGCAAACTACGTATGAAAGTTGTCCGTATTCGTCTTATATCTGCTTATCCTGGTGAGGGTTGTGGGGGGGAGCGTGCTTTTGGACTGTGAGGAGATACATCCTCCCAGACCTGGACGTATGAGGCAACCGTCCCAATGAAATGGCCCATATCTTTTAACAAAGTATCATGAAGCATGATTGTTGAGGGGAAAAAAACAAGGAACAAGTAGCATGACTGAACAACATGAGCTTATAACGATGCCATTTAAGTTTTTACACAATATTTCTGTTGTACCTTAAAAATAGTTTCTTAACCGGAATCACTTTCTTTAAAAAGCCTGCTGATTGATAGAATACTGTTAGCTGGCTAAACAGGTTGAATTTCCAATCTGTAAATACACAACTCTGGCTTTTATTCACTAATCGTTTCAACTGTTGCTCTAAATTGTAGTATGTCAGTACTGTTGTGGCTGATGCCATATTTGATGTCAGCTCCAAGTGAAATGTAATGACCTTGAGGAAGCAGATGGTTTTTATGAAATTCTGGGCAGAAAATGATGCACATGCTTTGTCTGCCAGTCTATTCCAGTATCTTTGTTCGCAGATTCTCAGAAATATATCCTCTGGATTTTATATGAAAGTGTTCAACTGGATTGAGTTGCAATTGACATTGAAACAAGAAGTGATATGACAGGCTACCTGTAAGTCTAAAGGGAAGAAGCGGGGGCAGATCGTGCTGTATACCAGCAATATGAGAAGCCGCACGAGCAGATCAAGGCAAGGAGAATGGAATATTGAGAAACTACAGACGGTACCAGCATCAATCCCAGTACTGATGCTTCTCCACCAGAACCATAAGAACCACGAACAAGGAAAGCAGTTTGTAAAATGTTTTTTTATTGTCTATTTCAATAAAGAAATGGGACTTCGGCACTGGTTGCAAGTTAGTAACGTAATAAAAAAGCAAAAGTCACAAAGCTAGCTTCACTGAAACAGGCAATAACAGGCAGTATCATTGTATGAAATTCCAATGCACGGTATTTAATATTTGTCCGATAAAATGTCAATAAGCAAAAAGTTAAAGAAAAAAAATCACAAAAGCCATCAAGATGTAGTATTACCTAACCTAGAAATATCCATCCATCCATTTTCCAAACCGCTTATCCTATTGGGTCGCGGGGGGTCCGGAGCCTATCCCGGAATCAATGGGCACGAGGCAGGGAACAACCCAGGATGGGGGGCCAGCCCATCGCAGGGCACACTCACACACCATTCACTCACACATGCACACCTACGGGCAATTCAGCAACTCCAATTAGCCTCAGCATGTTTTTGGACTGTGGGGGGAAACCGGAGTACCCGGAGGAAACCCCACGACGACAACATGCAAACTCCGCACACATGTGACCCAGGTGGAGACTCGAACCCGGGTCCCAGAGGTGTGAGGCGACAGTGCTAACCACTGCACCACCATGCCGCCCCTACCTAGAAATATATATTTTTTAATTTATGACTTTCATATAGCTATGCATGGCTATATTTTGAATACACGTCACACAGCAACAGTGCTGGTTCCAGCTTGTTTAGTGTCCTGAGCTTTTACCTGCCCTTCGCTTCTTAGTGGTAACCTGCCTGGCTGAGTAACTAGAATCAGGGTGACATGATATCATTGAGGTGCCATGCAAATGTCGACGTTCTGAACTTTTATGTGTTGGCGCCCCCCCCCCCCCCTCCTGGGAATATGCCCCCCCTGGGTCATTCCTCGTGTTACCCATGCTTAAATCCAGCAGTGCTCAGAAAAGGTTCTGTCAAGACTGTTAAGTAAAACATTGTGATGTAAAAATTCTCAGACTGTTGTTTTCATGTGAGCAAATTTAACCTCAGTGTGACAAAAATTGTATTGCATGTGTTCTTAATATTCAGCCATTGCTAAATGTAATTAATTTCTTTTGTGATGCTTACTGATCATACCCCTGGGTGAGGTCTAACAGGAACAGCCCTGTAACATAAAAATAAGTTATATAATAGAGGAATATCTCAGTCATATTAGCATGCCTTGAGAAATATTGTGTCTCATTGTGCATATTGAATATAGTATTTCCTGTGACAATGCAGAAGCAGGACAAGAAGAGTCCCTTTGAACTTTAGTGTCCATGAAGACAGATTAAAATATCATGAACTTTACAGAAAATAAACCAGTGGATTTCTGACCAAATCGAGCCTGAACTTTAGCTTTAAGCACGAATGACTAGAGTGAAGCAATCCTATTTTAGGCACATTATCAGAGAAGACTGGACAAGACCATACTGCTTGGAAAAGGTAAAAGACAAAAAGGACAACCGGCAACATGGTGAACGCACTCAATCGCCACAACAATGTACATGCCACAGGGACACCTGAAAACCTATGGAGAAGTCAGGACATTCTGAAGAAGTGCTATTTATATTGTTACCAGGTGTCAACAATCACTTGACAGCACTTTTTTGGGTGCGTCTATGTGTCTATGTGCACAGAAAAAAACATCCAGGGCTTCTAAACTAAACAGGGAAAACTGTCAATAAGAGATTGGGCCCCATTACATCCATCCATCCATCCATTTTCCAAACCGCTTATCCTACTGGGTAGCGGGGGGTCCGGAGCCTATCCCGAAAGCTATGGCATGAGGCAGGGAACAACCCAGGATGGGGGGCCAGCCCATCACAGGGCCCGTTTACAGGCAGCACCATTTCAGTCATTTAATATTTTTGTTTGTCAGTTTATTATTTGATTCTTCCCCTTTGCAGACATTCTTCACTAGGGCTACGTACAGAAACACTCTGTACCTTGTATATAAATGTATAGTTCTTCCACAGTCTCTTCTTTTTTCTGCTGTCAGCTGCAGATAGCGTGTAATGCCGCTGCTCCACAGAAGCACATTTATAAATAGTGCCTTGCAAGACATTATTCTTCAATAAGACTCTTGACTGTATGACGGTGCAGAGTTTAACCGACCATGGAATCCAGCATCATGGGCAGTGGTTTGGTGCTGCTTTCTGAGAGAAATTCAGAGCTGACCCTAGCGTATCCCAGTGTTTTGGAAAGAGGGAGAGGAGCCATTTCTGCCCTGTGATTTTGAACTACATTGGGTGCAAGGTGGGGTTTTTGATGAGAGGGTTTAGCTGGGTCTGTTTGAAGGTTGCTGGAAAAGAACCAGTTAATATTATCATTATTGCTATCAAAGCAGCCAGAAGCCAAAACACATTTTGTTTTCTCTTGAAATGGGAGATTCTGATAGACAGCAGTAATAGAAGCAAATATTTGCTGCACATGATGCATGATTTCTAAATTAATTTTCCACAGTCCGACCAAAATTCGAAACTCCAAACTACTATTTTTTTATTAACCTCATGTCTCAGGAGACTGCAAACCGTGCAGAAAACTATGCAATATATTTTCGGTCCCCAAAAGTTACAAGTTGCCCTGCGCGAATAAGACTTACCCTGGGTATAGTTTAATTTCTGTTTCATTATCGTTTTAAATTCTGGCTTTGGTGTGAATTTTGATGGAGAAATAATAAAAAAAAAACTTGAAATTGCTCCAGTATTTTAAATGGTGTTCTGGCTGAATGAAGCTGCTGATTAAAATACAGGGGCTGTTTCACTGCTGGCTTTGACCAGACAGCCCGATGGAACAGTGAGCCGAAATATTCATGAGCACAGAAGCCACTTCACTGAGCTCTTTAAATACAGATCACTTCCTCCATTCTGCTCTCCCCCCACCCCCATTTTAACCTTCCCCTCCCCAGTGTCCTCTAGAAATGCTTTCGCAGTCAATGTGTCATACTCTGCTTGCTAAAACACAGATAGCATGAAGTACATACCAGGAAAAAGTAATTTATGAATATGTACAGTGCATCTTCATTCTGTGCTCAGGTCACCTTTAAGGAAATGGCACAACTGATAATATATACAGTAGCAGCATACGACTGACTATTAAGGTGCTTTTTCTTATGCTCCTGCCTAAAAAACACATATCAGGCACATGTCCCATAGTGAATAGAACAGAAGACTGTCATGTTTCTTTCTATTGTGGTTTTGCAAATGCATCTCATTGGCCCTATGCACCTAGACTCATTGTGTCATTTTAACTCCGTGTAAAATTTCCTAACAGAACGGTAATAAATAAAACTGAATGCAGACCACCAAATTAGTCATAAAAACATATCTGTTATTATGGCATAAAGTGCCTCAGTAACTGATACTGCATAAGAGCTTTGCTGTTATAGTGGGAGGAGAATCGGATGCCTACGGATAACATTACAATTCATCAGGCCATATAGAAGCCTCTGAGCAAAACTGCATCAGTTTGAATTTTGTGATCAGATGTGTGCAGGGACATAAAATTTCCATGTGATATTCAAGTCGATTCTGATTTATATTAACAGGGATCAAGAAGTATCATTAGGGATGTAAAGACAGCAGCGCATAGCAGTGCCACTCAGAATAATCACTCATTTAAAGACACACTCTCAATTCTGAGATTGCAAAGTACTTAAGCTGTGGCCACAGATCTGCAGCAGATGGCAGAATGGGTGAATATATTTGAATTTACTGCCGCCTTCCACCGGCCCTTTACTGATCTGTCACAGCTTCACACAATATTCACCAGAGATGTACAGCAAGGCACTGAAAGGACCATGCCTGATTTTTTTTTTAGTTTAGTGTAGGTCTCTCGTAAATTTTTACATTTCTCTAAAGTAATGAAGGCAGTGTAGACAAAGGGGAACAGGGGCATCAAAAAAAAGAATGAGAAAAAACTGAGAAAAGCCGAAAACAGATTCACCTATCAGTGCTATAGTTACTGGTAAAAACTGAGCAGCTACAAATATATTTCAAATCTAAAAGATTCCATGCCAGTATTAGACTTGATGTACACTGTACAATATTTGTTAGTAAACAAGCTAATGTCTGATGCTTTTGACACAGACCATAAAATGCAAAAGAGTTCACAGAACGCTTAAATTATAAAAGATATCATGCTTACATTAAGAGGCAGGCCAAGTCTTACTGAGTGCGCCCAGTTTTAAACAAAGTAAAACTTATAAGCAGATGAACGATTTACAACTTGTCATCAGTTTGCCATTACTGGTCACACATAAAATAATGGCTGAAGCATATTTGAATAATTTTTGTCAGTTTCTTAAATGCTTCTACTTTGAGTTGTGTATGGTGAGCTATTTCAGTAAAAAGACCAAGAGAAACCAAGACAGGAAATGCAGCCGGCTCTGTCATCAGGAACTAAGCTCTCTGTGTTACATACCTTGTGCTGCTGGCTTGTGGCTTCTGTGCTTAATTGGTTGTCGTCTGTTTTTCCTCTGATGCCTTTTCTTCCTTCATGCTGTTTCCACACATCAAATGATGTCATCAGCCCCCCCCCCCCCCCCATCTTGAAGACTGGAATGCACAACCGGTCTGCCAAATCAGATTTGAGTCTAAAGGAACTTTAATTAACAACACGAAGAGATGAAAGCATCTGTTATGCTGACATTGTACCTTTAACGCTTGAGGTAGAGACTTCACCTCTACTGTTTTATCAGAGCAGGCTGGATAGACTGACACAGACTTAAGGAACATATTTGACTCTCTTGTCTGCACATCATCTCTCAAAATGTATTATTACAGTGTATCTCACTTTTCTTTTATCTCCTTTATTTTTGCAAAATACCTAGTGAGCTTTCATGGTGAATGAAAACTTTATGGATGGTAATTATAGAAGGTAGCATATAAGGTCATAAACAAAGTTTGGGAAAAGCCTTATTAACGTGAATGGTTCGTTAATTTGTTAAACATGAAAACTACACGGGGGTGTTAATCATGGCAAGGCCACCAGGAAATGATGCTAACACAACACAAGGGATGCCTTTGCGAGAAGTTACTGTCGACCACAGCTTAAAACAATCGCATCAATTTTTCACGGCAAGAAGAGTTCACCTAGAAAGACATCACTTTCCAAATTAGATGGTCCTGAAGTAGAAATCAAGGACAAAGTGAGAGTGTAAAAATAACATATAATTATTATGCAAATAAGGCATAAAGCACAGCTCCAATACACAACATCCTTAGTGTGGCAAACAAGAAAAGATCACAAAGGCTGGAAATCCAACAGGGAGAAAGATAATGAAAAATCCATATACTCTTATGCCTTCTTTAAAAGCACAAGTGACCCACCCCCAGCAGACAAAATAGTCCACTTCAGAAGAATCTATACTACTTCACATCTGCTATAGCCTCTTACCTAGCAAGACACACTGATGTCTACCTCTTAACAGAGCAAGGCTTTGTATAAAATGACCATAACTAAGTCCGTGCGATGACTCCGTAAAAGAACAATAACAGTCCATAAAAAGAAGTGGCTAACCTCAGCAAGCGCAGTGGTTCTCAAGTGTGGCCTGCCTCCCAATCATCACCCACTATAAGAAATAATGTCAGCAGAGCTTACTGTGGCCAAAGCAGAATGCTTTGTCGATAGTATTTCATAATAACAAACATTCTGAATTATCTGATGGGGACCATTATCTGATTTCTCTTTCATATCTCTCAATTTTTCACACTTTCAATAAAACAATCATCTGATCTAGTGCTTACCGTGGTAATAATCTTGTAGCCAGACCATTCTGTAGTGACCATAAAGCTCCTTAGTGCTTCTCTTGAGAGAAACAACTTGAAACGTTGCTCTGAATATTAAAGCCATTGAGTCATAAACGAAATAATGTATTATTTCTTGAAAACCAAGACTTTTACATGTCTTATACACACACAGAGATCCTAAAACAAGTCAATAAAGTATAATACCGAAACTAATTGATAGAACCTCTAACAGTAACCTAATTAGTCATGTTTCTCATTCATTTGTTTTACTGATTTCAACTGTATTTCTTCATCATGCAATTTAATTTTAACCCTGGTTGAGGTTATTATCTCAAGGAAAAGCTTTTTTGACCTATGAGCACGTGAGGGCACTGTTATGAAAAGCTACTCTAAATGTAAATGTGTTTGGTAATTGTTATCTTTGTTGTTTTCCGTTTGGAGCCTTCAGTCAGTCTGTACTGCATTTGTCCACCAGCATTCAACACAGATGGACCAAAGATTAAAGTCCTTTTTGGGATTTAAATTGATATGAACAGAACATAAACGGATCCAAACGCAGGTTTTCCAACTGACATTTCTGTAGCTGCATCAAGCCCCCATGGAAAATCAGGTAAAAGAACTCAGACTCTGACAGGCTTGCACTAATAACAAAACCACAATATTTCAGTGGTCTCATTTAATTCAATCACTGCAACAACACTGATCTTTTCAACACTTGTATTTGATCCCATTGGGTTTCCTTGCCATGCATTGCATCGTTATTACATTTAGGTGATATCACTTTCTGTTCCATGCAGGAATCCAGTAGTAAAGTTCACACAAATACAAACATATAATTAAATGCTACACTAAGTAAAACATCAAAAATGTGGCAAAAATTTTCTTAGAGGACAGAGACGGAGAGGAACCTTTATTACAGATATAACGGTTTGGTATATATGGCCAGTCTACAGACTATAGTGCAATGCTCTCTTTACCTATGCCGTTCTTATCTCTTTGAGTGACTGACTGGCCCGTCTTAGTAGAGCCTTTCTGGTTTATCTTGCTTGGATAGTGTGCTTACCCTGCCAGCTGGAGACGGCGGTGTACAACCCAGTGCTACCATATAATGAACTGCATGTAAGAGGAAGCATCAGCTGATAAAGTCAAAAATTAAAATCATTTCCACCATTTCACATTTGAGCAAAGGCATCGAGCCTGAAGTGTCCAGCACAGCTTGTCTTATAACGCGATAAGAGGAGGGCTGCGGATTCATTGATTGTTCATTCCCCTCCTTGAATTCATTCCTGTTCTGTGAAACAGGCGAAATAAACCATCTACCAGAGAGAACATACCTTTGAAAAGCTAATCTTTTTAGACACACGTTCTAAGAATCTTTGCAACTCTAAATTAAATGTGTTTATCGTAACATTATGACAACTGGGTGACAATATAAAGCTAAAGTAAATTTTTGTTTTTACGAATGTTTTTTCTATGTTACAGTTCTCATACATTCTACTTATGAAGACTCCAAGCAAAGCCTTCCATCACAAGAAGCCACGTCTAGTAGGTTCATTTATATACAAGGACAATATTTCACAGAATTCTACATAGCGATGGATTACAAAGAACAGTTTGTGGTTTTCACCTGCGCTGAGGGATGAGTGCATTTCATTTTACTTATACTTACTTATATATATAATTATATCACATTTATATACTGCCATTCTTCACCTTTTACATGGCTAATTAACTACTGAGCCAAAATCTGGAAATTGACCTTAACTTCACAATGCACCACAATCCACCTCAAATATGTCTCCACAATTCAATCTAGTAATGGATCAATCAAGTAAAGTGCACTCCTTCTGTGTACTGCTCTAGAAGTCTATGCTAACTGTAAAGTGCTTCTCAATATTGAAAACTACTTAATTGCATATTTCATTCTAAATGGAACAGCTGTGGATTTATTTGTATCAATAAGGAGAAAATAGCTCAGGGAACAGGTTAATTTGATACAAAAATAAGGGAAGTAGAACAATAAATGGAGGCCATTACAATAATTTAGTTGTGTGACTTAAATCTGAATCGTCTTTTAATAATTGTATTGCCTACCTCTACGTGTTATAAGTAATTGTTACTTTTGATCTTTTGACAAAGATCTTTTGTAGATAGATGCTAGACAAAGCAGAACAGTTCCTCTTACGCATTGTAGTTTAAAGCATTTCGATTCGAAAGCCACTGTTTGAATCACACGGTCTTTTAGGGTATTGCCAGCCCACTTTTGCCGGTTTAACAGCGGAAACATAATCACTGCAACAGGCGCATGGTCCAAAAGGGATGTACTAAGTCTCGCAATCAGTCATGGATGTGTTTGGGATGTAACATGCTATAATGCAATCATAGTGTCATAATCCCATTCCTTTTATGAGCCAGGCACTGTTATTTTTGTTCGAGAGTGAATAGAATGTTACAATTACATTTTCATCGAATAAAAAATAAATAAATAAAAAATAGGTTACTATGCCTTGTCACTACAGGATCTGAGTCAACTATGGATGGATGACAAAAGCAACTAAAAACAACTAAAATTGGAAATTGCCTAGAAGCAAGGTAAATACCAACATGTATGTTTTTTTAAATAATATATATACACACACACATTTCCTATTTAAACAACGTGGATGCTAGACAGAAAAATAACAACTGCGTGGCGCTCATGCTAGCAAAGGCACTGGCGTGATGTCTGGTGCTGCTTGGTGCCAGGGGCTAAATAGGGCACTTCATGTTTTCTGGAGTAGACTGACCATTATTGTGTCATTGAAAAACAATTCACAGTACCTTGCCAAACAATCCTGAAGACTCTTCTGGGAATAAAACAACAAACAAAAGAGTGATTTGCTGCTTTATATCTTGCCTTATGGGTCATCGTTTTGACAAATATAATCAAAGGTAAGAAGACAATAAAATAAACATTTTTACAGGTTTAGAGAGAACATGCATTGCTTCCAGTAGTTCTTGTCCCTTTAACTGTGAATCATTACTTGATTTCATAGTGAGAACACACAATGAAATAAATCATTATCGGAAAAATCTGATGGTGTTCAGCACTGGAAACAATGCCGCAGAGGTGTTTATGGTATTACGGGAAATAAGAGAACCTGAGGCAGTTAAACTAAGCAAATATAGAAATGGTGTGGCCATCCGGTAACAATACTCAAAATCTTAAAACAAAATAAATCACCTGTATGGTGTGAGCAATGTTTTAATAATGTGAAACATCCATTCATTTTCTGTAATTGCTTGTCCTGTTCAGGGTCGTCGGGTGTCTGAAGCCGATGGATGTAAGGCAGGGATCAACCGAGGACGGGGCACCAACCCATCACAAGACCCACTCACACATGGAGAATTTGGGAACTCCATTTAAACTCGGCATGTTTTTGGACCGTGTGTGTGGAGGGGAAACTGCTCAACCTCAAGGGGAGAACATGCCAACTCCGCCACGGGGAGAACATGCAAACTCCGCCACGGGGAGAACATGCAAACTCCACACACCTTGAGCCATGGCAGAGACAGAAACACTGGCCTAACCAAAGGCGAAGCTTTGATTTATATATATAAAATTCAAACCTTTGAATATATGTGTGTCCCTCTCAATCAACACTATGTTATAGATTCAGTCATTCAGACTTGAGGAGTTTCTTCGATCTAACATGAAACGAACAACAACTATAAGCTTGCATTTGCACTCTCCAGTATCATACTTATTGGTCGAGGACCACCTGTCTAACTAGCTGACTCAGTGCCCTTTGCATTTCTTCAGGGATTCTGAGCACTGCAATAAAATGAGTCTCTCTTACTTTGAAGGTTATACTTTGCTGTTCCTTTAAATAACATTTGCTGGCTTGATCGCTATGCCCTGCAAGTAATACATGGAAATAGTTCCTTTTTAAAGTCACTTAACTCTTATCTCATGAGCTCACATATACAGCATTAGCAACAGGGGTCTGAAATAATCTTTTTTTAAATTATTTGATATTGGACAATAATAATAATAATAATGTATTATTATTATTAGTGTTATTGTCACTATTTTTATTATAAAATAAAAAGAAGTTAGGGAAGAATGCACATTTTGTCAAATCATATTTATTTTGTATTAAAATGCTATCAGCTTAACATACACTTCCGGCCGTACTACCATTTTCTCCTTTTAAAATTTTAGCTTAGAAATTATTTACGAACTAAAACCAGGAAAATTAATATGTCATACGTCACCTACAAGGGCGCCGCTAGAGATTTTGGGCCCCATGAAAGCGTATCATATTGGCCCCCCAACCCAGACCAATCCAATTATGCTCCAAATTCTTTAGCCCCCCATTTATGGTACCCCTGGGCACCTAGGAACCCACAGTTAATGCTGCTTTTTAATCTAAATTGATTAAAAAACATCAATTTTGTGTGTTGCACTACTTAATTAATTTCTAATCACTGCAGTTCTTATAATAAAATCATTTTATACAAGTGCTAATAAAATGCATTTCCAGTGTTTGATCAGTTCAGAAATCAGAATATTCTAAAATTCCAAATTCTACATATTCAAAATCAAAATGTTTTTGGTTATTAAAATTGTGTTTTACAGACTTTCTGCATACTGCATGGGCTTCTTCTTGGCTAACCATCTAGGAACGGCTTTCTTATTCAATCTTTTCCTGATGGTCGACTCATAAACTGTGACATTTACTAAAGTGAAGGTGATTTCTAGATCAATCATATAGTCAGATCATGAAGAGATTTCGGTCATCTGTTAAGAGGGTAATAGGACTCAGGTGCAGTAAAACATGTGCCAATGATTATCGGGAACCAATACATCTCTATGTATTATCAACAAGCTGTCTGGGCATAAGCACTCGAAACTGTAGTATCATACCATGCTTATAGGACTAAATGCTAGTATTTGAAAATAATTGGTGTAGCTTATGAATGGTGTGTGAGTGTGCCCCGCGATGGGCTGGCCCCCCGTCCTGGGTTGTTCCCTGCCTCATGCGCGTACCTTCCAGGATAGGCTCCGGACCCCCCGCGACCCGGAAGGATAAGCGGCTTGGAAAATGGATGGATGGATGGATGGATGGTGTAGCTTATCAATCTGGGTAGAATTACAGAAGCATTAGGTTGGCCATTCCTTGGTAGACTGTCTGCAGTCTTGAATTCATCTTTATTATGGAATGATGGACCCTGTATTGTTTATAAATTGTATTGTTTGTAAAAGGTCTAGCAAGATGAGCTCAAAGGAGAGAAAGACCAGTCCAGAGAATCAACAGCCTCAGAGACATACAGGTTGTTTGTCCAGCTTTGAAATTACTAAAGGATTTCATTCTAAGGGATAGAGTTTATTAATGAAAACATGTTCTAGTATTAGGTGTCATTATGGCTCAGTGGGTTGCATTGTTTCCTCACATACCCAAGTCTGAGTGATAAAATTCCATCTCTGCTCTGTGTGTATGAGTTTGCATGTGTCTCCCATGTCATGTGAATTTTCTCCCTGCTGTAGTTCACAGAAATGCAACCTGGCTTATTGGCATCAGTACATTACTATAGTATGTAATAATGCATATGTGATGCACTGGAATCCCATTCAGGGTGTGTCCCAACGTCATGCCTCACACTGCCTAGGAGAGGCGTCAGGCCTCTTCAGCAACACCATCCAAGACAAGTCACTGGTTGATGTTCTAGCTCATCAAAGAGAAAAACAACAGAGAAAGAGTTACCTTAAATGATATTATCATTTTAAACATTTTTGGTCCAGAGTAGGATTTATGAAGAGAAAGGCGAGTAAAACTTGCAAAAAAAAGAGTTGGGAATAGAAGTCAAAATTGGAAAGAGGGATAGAGGTGGTTTGAATCAGGAGATGGGAGGTTTAAGAGGATGGTGGGATTTTACATATAAAAATATTTGGAGGGGGGTTGTGGAGAGAGATGCAAAGGTGGAGAATGATGCACTGTTGGATGCTAGGGTGCCACCAGGAATTATTGGGGGCAATTTTGCATGCTGAGTGTATCCAAGCTAAGTCATCTGCAATAGAAGATAAGGGGAGCAAGGAGAGAGTTGAACGTAATTCAGGGCAGTAACTGTGAGTCATTAAGAGCAGTCTGTGGTTTCTTTTATAAGACAGTTACCTTATGGGAGACAGTAGCAGAGTGGAACACAAACAATAAGTTCTGGTAGCAAACCAGCAAGATATGTTTTTTACCACATCTCCTGTCATTTATGCTCATGTCGAACGGTCCTGTACACTTTGTCTAGAAGCTAATCACCTGAGGATAGCTAGGCTGATAAAAGGATAAGGATCAGTTAGCATATATGCTAGAAAATCAGTTGATAGCTAGAATTAAAAACAGAATGTGCGAGAAAAGCATTGATTGTAGAAGATGTGTAGGTCATGGCAGAAAGAGACCAACAGAGCAAAGGCAGAAGTGAAAGAAAAGCAGAATGAGGTTAAGCTTCTCAGAGAGATGTGGAATGTAAATTGGGTAACACCCGACTTGAGGTGGCACACATTGGCACAGTACACTGTTACCGTAATGCGTTAATTAACCAGAAACAGTCCATGTATTTTATGTAGCTACTATATTTGTTCATGATTTGTACTTGAGTAGTAACTGAGTTACTAAGCCCCCCTTAAGTAAAGTGTTACTGTAAGTTGCCCAGCCTGTATGAAGAAACTGGAACCCTCGTTTGAAGGGTGGAAGCTAATAGTAATGATGATTGTTAAAAGCTCCTTTG
The DNA here is from genome assembly GCF_023856365.1 of Brienomyrus brachyistius. Lineage (NCBI taxonomy): Eukaryota > Metazoa > Chordata > Actinopteri > Osteoglossiformes > Mormyridae > Brienomyrus > Brienomyrus brachyistius. Next base: position 8,333,024 of record NC_064547.1, on the reverse strand, counting down.
GAGGATGAGTAGGAGATATTCTGCTTAGAGGAATGTGAAGCTTAACTGTAAATCAGTCAGAGTTACACAGTGGGAGGTAAAGGACAACAACGGAAAGACTACTGGTTACAGTAATAGTTACTGAGCAGGTGAGACTTGGGGGATGGAGTGTGCTAAGGATAGACGGCGTTTGGAGGACAGCACTGACATGTCTGCCGATGGTGATGGATGTGTATCCTGGAGCGTTTGATGGTTTGGACCAGAATCAGACGCAGTAGAATATTAGTTGTGAGTGAGGGGGAGCTGCTGATTAGCAACAATCTGTCCTGCCAGCTGGGCACTTTTGGTGCCCCCCCCCAGGTAGACTCTTTTTGAATCCTACGTGTTATGAGGCTGCTGCTTTCAGAAAATACATTTAAAAGTGTGTAGATCAACTAACAGGTTCTTAGCTCTTCAATAATTAAACAATCGCAAGTTAAAAATGGCTGTGTGGTTTATACAACCACAGGATACAACCACTACGCCTTGATTATAAAGACCCTTAAACAAAGCACAGAATAGCAGCAAAATAGCTTAATCATTGGCATTTTGCTCTGTATGGATCAATGCCTTCCATTCTGTGTATATATAGGCTGTCGAATGCATCTGTCAGACAGCAGCCTATATGTATATACAATGAATCAAACCTAAATAAATAAGGAGACTTATAATTTGCTGCCCCTATCCTACATCTACATATAATTGTACAAGAAGCCTATATAAATGTGAGATCATGGTCACGTGACAGGAACTCCATAGTCAATACGTTGCATTACAGCAACTTTTCCAGCAAGGATAGAACAAGAAACATCAAAGCAACAAAAGAGACAACTAAATGACCCATATACCCCTACTCCAAAGATCCTGACCCCTTTCAGAAACAAGAAGCAGTGTCTTAAAACCTGTCAAGCTGATATAAAGCTTTCTAAAGGTATTACTTCATAAAGGTAATTTCACTTTTGTACCTATTTAACACATGCTTTTGTCTAAAGCAATGCAGAAGTGAGACAAATAATAAATCACAAGCATAGAGCTGTCAAGGAGCTAACTCAGATACAATTGCCGTTGGGTTAATGCTTTCAATATTTGACCAGTAACAAGAGCAGAATATTATTGCAACTGGAGCTGCAGTATATAAAACACTGTTAGAGTGTAACAGTGGAAAAAGCTATTCAAATATATGACACCCGAGAGAGCAGGACAGGGACGAAGTGTAAAATTCAGAAAGAGAAAATCTTGCAGTGCCAAGTGAAATCAGTTCAATGGAACAGCCAGTGAAGGAAGTGAGGGTCAGTAGTAGAATGAGGTTAGTTGTGTTCCCTGAAGAGATGGTTCTTAAGACACTTTAACATATTTTTTCTACCTTGCAATAAGCACTGAGAGTATTATTATTAGAGAATTAATTTATATGGCTTTTAAGATACCATGCTGGTTTCATTTTAATACATTTAAAATAATTTTGAGAGCATTCTCTAATGAATATTCTTATATATTCTTGTGAATATTTCTTTATAATTTTACAAAGGTCCCTACCACCTTTGCTAAGTGGAAATAGCATTGATCTCATAGCCTGATATATAAAAACTGAGAAAAGTAGTAAAATATCATAAATAGCCATTTTATGTTTAGCATTTAGAATAGTTGTTTTGGCTATTCTGCTGCATAAAAATCTGTTATAGTTCTCACTCTCAATGATTCTGATTCCTTAAAAAAGAACTGGATAGCAGTTAAAATGGGCCATCTCACCCTTTGGGTCTGGATTGGCTACATCTGTATGCCATCATTGTCAAATTACTCAAAGCCGTGACAGACATTTGCTTTGAGAATCATATTTCAGCTGTTATACTGGTTAACGGAAATCTACCCATTCATATACACTTGCATCAAGGAGATTTGCTAGCAAAATTGCCAGGTCCATGGTTTTCACGCCCAATTGGGCTATTTTGAAAATACAGTTGCGGATAAATATTGGGAGGTCGCGGGTTGCTGGTTTTCATAATGTTGCATGGTAGTGGACTGTAAGGGGAAAATAAATAAAGTATTAGGAATGGGGCTCCTAATGCTGAGTAATACTGACTCGCTAGACACCCGAAGTCAGAGGCAGACACACACGGAAAGCAGGGTTGCCAGCTCTCACGCATCTGGCGTGACACTCACGCTTTCAGACGCTCAAACAAGCAATCTTACAGCAAATATATATTTTTCCATTATAAACCTAAAATTAGAGGCACTGGTGTAGTTTACAAACCCTACAGACTATTTACAAGGTAATACACCTGTTACAAATATGTAAATGTGCGTGTCTGTTTGTGCAGACTAGTCACAAATTGAAAATCTCCCTCCAGCCAACTGACTAAACTTGGCAACCTAGGGAAAGGAGAGTGTGTCCGTCTACCTGACGTCATTGTGTTTAATTGTGGTTTAAAAATTTTGAACATTTGAATATGATCAGCATGCAAAATACAGGGTTTATTTCTTTTGGATACAATATACTGGGATTTTAAATATTAGGCTGGTCTTTGCTTCCTTTGGATGGATTTTGAGCAGACCTTTGGCTGGAGATTTTTGCTCGACCTGTCTGCTAGTATATTTTTGATTGAAAATAATGATTAAGTCTGAGACAGAAACATTTACTGCTCTCTGTCTTTCTTTTTTCATCCACTTTAATGTCAAGTGGACATTCTTAACACAGTACAGGAATTTTTCGTTCAAACACCAACTACTGGGAAGAGACATACACTAATATTTTGCTGAGTGGTCGACCATTAGTTTGGAGTTATGGGGGAAATGCGGAGAAAGAGTAGTGGAACAAAAAATGACCAGATATAATTAATTTTTATAAAATACAGTTAATGTACCCATGAATATTTTTTCACATTATTTTCTTGTTTCTCCACATTTCTGCGTCAGAAAATTTTATCGATAACTGCCATACTTTGTATGATGATATTGTTGCATCACCTTTTTTCATTATGTGGAAACCAAATGATGTATTTGCTGTCCAGATTCAATAAGAATTAACGTGATATGGGTTGTATAAATATATATAATGCTTTGAAGTGTTAGAGGTACGAAAAAAAGCAAAATGATGAACAGTCAAATTCACAAATAATTTATAACCACGCATCACCATGTTTATTTGCTTAAAAGCTATTTTATTTACTTTTTTTTTCAAAGCTTACAGGTTCACAATTTCCTTGTTGGGAAATGTGTCCCTGTCTTTGAACTGCAAAGTATTGCTGCCACCATACAACATGTGAGGACTCGTGATGCAGCGTATGGTAAACTTTCTTCTGCTTTTTGGCAGAAAAATGATAAACATCAGGTGGAAGTCCTTTGTTTCTGCAAAGGTCCAGAGAGGCTACCTGCATGAGTCTTGAGAAGAAGAAACAAGCCGTTACACATGTGTGACTGTCATCTCAGAGGATGAAGGAGAGCTAATCTGTGGTAGGTTAAAACGTACTTAACCGTATGTTATTTAAGGGCTCTTCCGAATACACCCCGGAAAACTGCTAGTCATAATATTTACTTAAGACTTGTTCTGCTCTTGGAATTTGTTTCAAAATTTCCCCATATCTGCTATTTCCTCACCCTATCTTCTAACAAGTATTTACATGATTGCACTCTTCCTGATAAAAATGCAATCAGAGTTAGTACACACGGTCAGGAGTGCCTTGCATCACTCGTACGTGTTTCTCTGAAACAAGAGAACAGGCAAATATATCTTTGGTTGGGCGTAATGTCACCAGGCAAGCTAGAATTTTCCATAGGTTCTTTCAAAAATCATGCATTATCTTTTGCACAAGTTACTCACGGGAGCCTTAGAATGCATGATGGGGTGGGGTGGGGGGGGGGGGGGTGGGGTCGTGGAAGAGAAATTCACAGCGGTTCCTTGGGAGCATTTATGATCTCAGCACAGTGGCAGATATTTGCTACCTCGGCTTTTCAGTTGCTCTAAATGCATTAGTGCTGCCTGATTTCACAGTGCTGTTGTTTGTCCTGTATCCGCAACACAGATCACATCTCCGCACCATCATTCTTACTTGGGAGATACTACAGAAGGTGCAGAAGAGACGGGGACAGTGCCCAGGAATATGTGACTAGCTGTATTTCACATCAATCAAGGAAAAAAACGAGTTCAGTTGCTTTGAAATGACACATTCAACATGTGAGTGCTGCTAAAGAGTTAGCGGTCGTGGATTGATCTGATTTATGGACGTATGAATTTAAGTTAATAAAAAAAAAACCTGCTAGCATATGTTCTTTATTTCTTACCAAAGTGGATGAAAAATGAACTTACTCCTCTTGCGGACCATGTGGGATACATTTGTCGTAACCGCAATGAGAGGGAACTCTGTTACCTTTTTAGAATACTGCCTTGAACTACGAGATGCAATGTCCCTTTCGTCCATAAGATTCAGGGCCGTATTTATTATCTATCTATGCTGGGTTTGGGAAAGGGGAACCTTAAGTAAATAAGAATTAGACCGTTTTGGTAATTTCTCCGTGAAAGAAAGTGCAGCATTTCAATGGACTAAATGAAGTAGAGACACTGGAGATTTTGCATTATGTAATCACTTAAGAGTAGACAGCAACATAAATAAACCCTGTACTAACTGAGTAATCTTGGAAAACTTAATATCTGATATCCAGTAAAGACTGCTTTAGAAGATGGACTGGATATATTCAAACAGGATATATAATTACTCCACTCTTAGTGGTTTACACGAGATTTGTGGGATTGTATGGGGACATTTTTACTATGGGAAAAGGGAAAGACAGCAGAAAGATGGGTTTTTTCATGCTTATTCTCATCAATGATGCAAATCATTCCCTTTAGTATTCAAGCATATGGGATCGCTACTGCCCTTCAGAATAGGAGGTTGTTAATAAGTCCAACACTGTAATGCATTACATATCTGAGTACTGTGCTTCCTGCTGGAGACCTTCAGAATCGTATAACAGATTTAGCCACTGTTACTTTACTCTTGAATACTTAAGCAGATGTGTATGGGAAGAAAAAAATATTAATAACTACATGCTTCTTAGAAATGCTAAAGTAATATGACCTCTTATCTTCAATTGTAGTTTCCTATAGACTTGGTACACATTATATGTATGTTGAGCATATGGTGGAAGCCTTCTGATAAACCTTTTCAGAAAATCAAAATGAATCCAGTCATTCCTTAGCAGCTGCAGTGTTCAGTAAGTTATGCACTGACAAGCTCACAGATAACAGCATACGCTTCTCAGACAGCCATCCTGTCTTTTTGATTTAGATCTGAACTATAGGCTTTCAGCTGTTAACAGCTGGAAATATTTATTGTGTCAGCGGCTCTTTGGCTGTCTTCTACAATAAAATACGTAAGATTCCTCTTACTAAGGATTTTTTTAAGAATAAGTAATATATTATATATAAGTAATGTAATAAAACATACTTGGATGATGGGGGGCACAGTGGCCTACAGTGTTATCTCATACCTCAAGGCCAAGAGCTTCACATCCTGCCTCCTGCTATTCATATGTGGAGTTTGGATGCTCTTCCTGTGTTGTGTGGATTTCCTCCTATAGTCCAAAGATATACAGTCAGGTAGATTTAGCATCCCAAAGGGTTCCTATGGCATGTGTATGTGAATGGGCGTGTGTGGACTAGTTAGGCTGTTCCCTGGCTTTGTGGCCAGTGCTGCATAGGATAAGCTCCATGATCACTGTGACCTTGTACTGGATGAATGCCTGGAAGATATATGGCTATTTGAATGATAAGGAAATAGCTAACTATGATTCCTGTAACCGCATATTTGTTGGAGTTTCAGTGAGGAAATATATTGAAATTTTTTAACTACTGATGACCCCTCGACAGCCCATCAAATCCAAACATCCCTGCCATCTCAATGACTAATCTTATCTGGCTTTTTGTGGCCGTTCCTGGGTTGTTATCCATCATGGGAGGGCGAATCAGTTACATTCCTATCACCTGTATCTTGTTTTGTATCCTGTTATGTATATGAGGATGTGTTGTTTTTGTAGTACCAGTGCCTGAGAGGGGGGGGGTCAGTCGCCAACCGGGATCCCGAGGTTTTTCCTCGTGTGGTGGGTCTGGCCACGCGCTGCATCAGTGCATGCTCCCCAGCCTGGCCTGATTTGAACCACCCCATTCCACTTTGACATTTCACTGCTGACAGGAAGGGCCCTGCACTGGTTCATTGCTGTGTGGCACCAGAATGAGTCCAGTCATGTATATGTCCAGTCATGAGCCCAAGTTCTATGCCTGTTTCTGGAATAGGTTTGACCGTCCAGAAACGAACAATGGGGGTCAAGAGATACTCCGCCAGTGATCATGCCCTAGAACTCTAGTCTTTAGCCTCTAGGACAGGTTGGAGTACATTTGCACTTTCGACCAAGTACAGGAGTTTGAACCTGCCTGCTGTGGAAACATGGATTTTGAAAAACATGTGCAGATATGCATCATGGTAGACAAATTACTATATATATAAAGTATACTATATATACTATATAGAGCAACAGAAGAGTTGACAATCCAGTCCTTGTGCACAGTTCACTTTCGAAGACCTCAGTTGACCCTGATCCAAAATAATCTGACCAGAGTGGAGCATCAGAGATGTTTGCTGAATAGCTTGTGCTTGTACCGTGGAGGACCAGAACACCAATGGATATCTTGCCTGATTCACCAGATAAGTAATGCATGTTTATCAAGCACTCAAACCAGAGCCTCTGTGCTATTAAATGTAACACCGAAGCATTTACGTTTCCTCCGGTAATTACTTTTAACAGTGTATCAATCTCCCTGCTTGTACACTTAGTGCCTCAGGAAATTTCAATGACATGCAGCTGTTAAGAAACAAAGATTCCTCTTTGCCTGACGGAAACTTTCCTTCCTGTTAGAGCAACCGATGTACAGCCCTTGAAGTCAGGTCTCCTTCCCCAGCAGACTGCAAGGAGCTACAAATAAGCTGCTAGCATAGAGAAACTCTACAGTTTTTAGTGATTAGTTTCCCTTGGGACTTGCTGGTATTGGGACATCCCCAGCTTTGTTTGCATAACCCAGTTTTTTGTGGGCTATGGGAGGACTAGTCTCCTGGAGCCCCCACTGCCTGCCCCATTGTACCCTGTCATTAAATGTCAGTTGTGAGTCCAGAAAAGGTCGCTAGTGAACTGATACCCCCTGAGTATCAGTCTTTTCTGGACATGTTCAGTGAAGAAAGGGCAGCCATCCTTCTCCCCTATCATCCATGGTAGTGTGCCATACATCTATGCCCAGGTGCCTCCCCCATCCAAGTAGTATTCCCCCAGTCCTGAGGATAAAGCATTAGAAAACTATATCAGCAAGGCTCCCACCAATGGGTGTATTGGTCCATACACCTTGCCAGCAGTCTCTTGTTTTTCCTTTGTAGAAAAGTACGACGGGACACTCCATCCTTATATTGATTGTAGAGCTTTAAATGATGCCACTGTCAAGTTCTGGTATCTCATACTGTTAATCCCTGTTGCATTGGAACAAGTATGCAAGGTTTTCACTAGATTCGGCCTACATGATGCATTTATAACCACTAAGAGTAATTATAACCACTAATGAGTACCTGGTTTTGCCTTAAGGTTTAGCTAATGCACCTTCTATATTCCAGTCCAGTTATGAATGACATTTAGGCATATGATAGACAGGATTGTAGTAGTCTGTATAGACTATATATTGATTTATTCCCACAAATCTAGCTGAATACCAAAGCCCATTCGAGTGGTTCTGCAACGGAACATCAATTATATGTTAAGCCAATAAGTGTGATTTGCAAAAATCCACCATTTCCTTCCTAGGTTATATACTGAGTCTGCAATGAGTAAAGAGGGATGCAGGCAGGGTTAGAGAAGTTTCTGAGTGGCCAGAGCCCAAGACAGTAAAGGATATGCACCGTTTCTGGGTCAAACTAATTTTTATACTTGATTAATGCATAACTTCAGCTCTGTAGCTGCCCCGATCACTGCATCAGTTAGGTAAAACTATGCCTTAGTGCAGGGGTCACCAACCTTTTTGAAACTGAGAGCTACTTCACATGTACTGAGCCATACGAAGGGCTACCAGTTTGAAATGCTCTCCTAAACTTCATGTATAATAAACCTGTTTTAAATGCTTTTTTTTAGATCTTGTCATTTTCAAATCTATATAAATGCAAATGTGATTAAAGAAGAATAGCAACAGGATACAATGACATTTTAGATGCTGCTCACTGGTGAGTTGTGCTGTTTTTAGAACAGGTCCGTGGGCAACTCATGTGGTGCTTGGCGGCACCATGTTGGTGACCTCTGCCTTAGTCTGAGCCAGTGTGTACTGCATTCTCCAGTCATAACAAATAATTGAGTATTTACTATTATTTACCTGTCCTGCAGCAACCTGACCCAGATCTGCCCTTTACAGTAGAGGCAGACACATCAGTAGTAAGTGTGGGGGAAGTTCTGTCTCAGCGTCAGAGGGATCCTGCTAAGCTTCATCCTGGAGCCAGCAGAGGTATTGGCCCAAGGGAGCTGCTTATTCCTTTGTCATACTTTCTGACCACAAAAATTCTAAGTATGTAAAGGAAGCAAAACGACTCAGTGCTAGTGAAACCAAATGGACTCTCTTCTCTACCTGGTTTCTTTACTATGGTTACCTACTGTCCTGGGTCAAAGAATACCAAAGTGAAACCTTATTAAGTTTATTTAATAGGCCTCGTCCAGATGCCACTATTCCCTGTCCTGTAACATGGCGCATATATGATGGGAAATTAGGAACAAAATACAGGATGTTCTCTGGGCAGAACCAAGTCCTCTACATACGCCCTCTAATAAATAGCACTGATTTGTCCTTGCTTGCTCCAGTAGGTTCAAACTTCCCTCAGCTCAGGTCACCCAGGAGTTACCAGGACGCATGTCTCTCTGTTGTGGATGGTGGACCATGTCTACAATTACTGTTGTGCCCAAGCAAACTCCAAGGCACCTGCCCTTCGGTGAGTTATAACCTCTACTCAGTCAACACTGGTTCCATACAGTGATTGACTTTATTACTGATCTGCCTGATCTCTCAGGGATGCATGATCGTTTTGGTTATATTTGACTGCTTTTCTAAGTGGCACCACATCCCTTTCCTGGGTGTCCCCTCATCTATCCAGATGGCAGAATATGTTATTAACTAACATTCAATCTCCTCTGGCATTCCTAATCATGTAGTGTTGGACCAGGATTCACAATTCACTGGCCAACTATGGCAAGCATTTTACACACACCTGGGGGCGAATGTGAATCTGCTGTTGGGCTACCATCCCCAGTCCAGTGAACAAATGGAACAACTCGCTCAGGAGATTTGCTGCCATCTCTGTGCAATTTTCTAGGGGTACACTTCCCAAAATCTCCTGTTAGCAACTTACATGGTTCAAACGTTTAGCTGCTGTGTTATAAACATCTATGCTTCTGGGAAATGCACACCAATCTGAGCTAGTATCTCACCTGAGCAGAATATCCCCATAATTCTCTGGTACACTCCTCCCTATGTTTAACCCCTTTCCAATGAGTCCAAGGTTTCCAACCTCTGTTCCACCTATGGGATGCTGATCCCACTGATGTCTAGCGGTCAGGTCTGTACAGTATGTCGTCCCACTTTCAACTTCAACAAGCATTTAACAAAGAAGAAGTTTGCTGACAACCACCATGCTGCTCCCCTTTTCCATTTGGGTCAGTGTCTGTGGTTCTCCTCCAGGGACATCATGCTGTATCTCCCTGTACATTGGTCCTTTCAAGATCCTCTTTCACATAAACTCTGTAACTTACTGTCTTCAGCTGTCCCCCAGATGCAGGATATCACCTATCTTCCACGTCTCCTTCGTCAAATCTGTCCAGTTCAGTTTGCTGCACTCGACAAACTCTACTGAATCCCCTTCTCCGCTAGACGTCGGCAGCAAAGTTGCTTACTCCTTCTGTGCCCTTTTGGATCCTCGGGGAGCGATAATACTTGGTGGACTGGGGGGGGGGGGGGGGGGGGGCTATGACATTAGTGAAGAGTGTTATGTATCTTATCCCAGGATCAGGGGGCCTGTACATGTCTTCTGTATAACCAGTTACCCAGTTTATTGAATACACCTGTAATTCATTACCCACACAATCATTGAAATACTCCTTACATTTGTTAGTCCATTGTGAGATATTCTCCATACTCAGTACTGCCATTGAAGTTTCTTTTGCTAGAATTATCTGTTTTATCTGTGTAACCTAATATCCTGATTTTGCCTTTTTGATTATGATTGTTTTATTGTTCTGTGATTTTCCACACTAACATACGCTATGAATGAAAAAAACTGAGTGATTCCACCATTTGGCCCTTTGGCCCTAATTTATCCAGGGGCTGACAGACCCTCCTTTCTCTTTACAGATGAAGGAAGAAAAAAAGTTGCTTGTTTTCTGATATTGCACTGTGTCCAAATAAAATGTTAGGTTTTATTATTTGACAATTAAGCAAATTAGTAACGAACAGCCAGCTTTTAACTTGCTTTTACCTTTTATAATTAAACACAGGAGAGTCTTAAAATCACATTATTCCTTCTGCATTCATTTTCTTTTGGCATCTATTGTTTTGGTTAGACGCCTTAGAGCCCATATAGCATTTGGTACCGGCATACATGGGATAATTGTTGTTTAGGATAATTTCTATGCATGGCTTACGTCCATCTCAGGAAGGAGCCTCAGGTGTCATTGGTTTGTGTTGCTGATTAGCTCACCTGTCCCTCATTACCTATATAGATTAAAAAATGCTATAATGGTGATTGCTTCATCTGGCCCATATCCTAGAAACCTGTCTTGAGTGCTAGAGGTGCATTGTGGCTATATAGTGCCCTTCCTGCCCGAGCTAGTGTGTCTCGTTGAAATTCATTTGTAAATAGATGGAAGAGTTTCGTAATGTTGTTTTCAATGTTGATTTACTGGGCCAGGAACCAGTTTACTGAGAAATCAGCTATTCAGCACATAGATGGCCTATATCCATTTAATAATTATTAGTTGAAGGATAGCTACTTCACAATATAAATTTTCCAGATACAGCAGTAGTCATATGTGAAGGACATAAATCCCAGGGTGGGTGGGATTACCGTAAGCTATCAGTCACTAGTGGATTTAATCCATTTCCAATTGGTTCCCGTTGAGTTTAATATGGCAGAGATTGACAGCATATCCCCCCCCCCACTATGGATTTCCATGTTTCAATTCTGCCATCACTACTTAAAATATTAATTTCAAAGTATAGCACATAAAATATTTTTTTTAAAGGCTACAGCTGGGGTTTTAAATAGGTGGCACATTAACCATCAATTTCAAACAGAGAATATAAATATTATAATGGTTTTCCGTCAGAGAGTTTAATTATGAAACCTGGTTGAGAATCCCCCGCTCGCCCAACCTTGCACAGACCCTCTCCCGTGGTGTCATTTAGATCATGAAAAATTGGCTGCAGGAAAATTATGGAGAGCCCTTGGGCTGTAATGCTGACTTTGTTAATATTGGTTTCTGGGTTTCACACGGCATTTCTGAAAGCAGGCACACTAAGTGCCATCTTAGGGAAGCTGCGCAATTATGAAGTGACTAAATAAGAAAATTGAGGTGCTGCTGTAATTACATATGTTGTTATATGCTATGTTAGATTATAGCTTGTAGTCGAAACACTTTAAAGCTTAGCATTAATTCTTTATATAATACTATTTGGTGATGCATTTGAAAATGTTGTTGTATTACAAATCAAGTTATTCTATTGTAATGTTAATCGTCAGCAATAGAGGATTTGATCTAGCTGTTATACAGAAAACAAGCCTCATTCTCCAATATTCTGCGTACGTTCACGGTCCTTAAATTCCGTGTTCATGTCAGTCTAATCGCCATATAAATATGTTAATTTGACTTTTTTTTTTATTATTTCAGTAAGTGCTTAATTGAATGTCGGGTAGAGTTTGATGGAGAGAGGGGTTAGTCCAGCATAGATGAGTATTTTCTGCTTGCTCACAGCAAATTTGCATTAAATGCTAATGAATTTAAATGAAAAAGGTTGCATCTGTTGTGGAACCTTTCAGGTGTCCTTAATAACTTGCATTTTAATGTGCTAAGAGAATCTATCAAATCAGAGATGTTTACCCATCACCCTCAGATTTTCTTTGGCTTTTTAAATCGTCTTCCTGATGCACAGCTGCAAGATCAACTACCTTGCAGGCTATGATTAGATCCATGCCGTTCAATCAACAGCTTAATTGAGGCTAGTTAATTAACCAAGAAACCAGCACCCACAAGAAAAACAAAGGCCTTAACAGTTGTTTTGGGAAAAGCCAAAAAGCCTTTAAGGCCAGTGTTATTGTATTGAACTGTTGCGTGTAGGGATGTAAGGTTTTCCCCAAAAAACATGACATATTCTGCCATGGTGCTGTGTTGACATTATAAATGAATATGATTGATTATTGCTACTAGGAGTTTACGCTCCAGTCACCAAGAAGGTTGTGCAGTGACTGTGTGAAGACGACCTGTGAAAATCTCTCATTTTAATTCTGCATAGACCCAGCTGCTGGGTTGGCTGTAGACAGACCGAGTGATATTTGTGGTCTTTCATTAAGTTAGACTAGAATCTTTGCAATGTAACCCAAACACAACCAATGTGAACTACAAATCATATAGACTTCTCAGTATCTTTTAATTACAGCTGCAATAGTAAATAAAAACCTTTTAAAATGTATTTGGATTCCTTCTTTACAATGGATTTAACTTTGGAAGCAATAGACAGGAAAATTAATGAATAAATCTGTCAGATGGACTCAACCTAGATTGTTATTCTCTGGATCCCAGTTAAAAACAGTCACATAGATTCTGCTTAACTGGTTTACCTTATTTGCACATAAAAAAAATCTTAAATGCATCTTTTTAAAATTTATATTGAAAATAAATAGATGTTATGGCATTTCACTACAATGTTTATTTTTTCAATATCTTTATTGAAACTTGCTTTTGTTGCTTCTCATAAAATACAGATTATGACTTTAACTCAGTACGTCAAGGGTCTAACACTGAGGTACTTGAGCCAGAAATGACTGCACTCAGCTGGGTCTTAAAGCATTTAAATGGTGAAATACACCTCTAATTTCTCACAGCGTTGTTTTACTGTCACCATCATTACTTCCTATTCCTTATCTTTTTGAGGTTTTATCATTCAGTATTTTTTTTCTTATCTTATTTTTCCTATTTCTCATTCCATCTCCTTATTTTTGCTAAAAGTAAAATTATGACAACATGCAATTTCACAAAGGAATGTACTTTCTTGTCATCTTTGCTTTTCTTTGTCCTTTCTTTGCAAAAAACTTTTTTTCATCACTGGTCTAAAGGGGGCGCCACAATCTTACTTTGCTTTCAGTGAATTTTCTTGAGGTAACTCTGGGAGATTATCTCTGTCCCTTGTTGTCTGAGTGGCTTTTTGGGATTAATTAAGTAAACAGAAAACTTTCATCATATTTTCCTTAACAAGCAGAGAATTATTTTTACGTAGCAATTGTTAATTTGGTTTTTACTGTGGTATATTTTTTTGATTATAAGGCAAAATTCTGTGTAATCAAATACATTAACGTTTAAATAAACCATTTTTCAATTGATTATTTTTAAACCTTAAGGTGTCAGTACTAAAAAAAGGTTATAATGAATTGTGTCTGGCACCTTTATTTACAGGTATCTTCATATACTAGCTTGCCTATAATTTTTATTGTATGATGTCACAAATATGTCCATGGAACACTTATGCTGGTCTTCCACTTTGTTCTTCTTTTTAATTGTTTTCTTTGACTCAAATGACCAATTACTGGAGTCAGTGAAGCACAGAGTAAAAGGCATATTAATATGGATTTAATTTATTAACGGCACAAAACTGATAAAAAAAATGCTACAAATGCTTTAAGCAATATTATAGAGAATTTCAGGTAACATTCAAAATAGAATGAGCAAAACGTCAAACAAGTCTGTTTTTTTTCTCCACTAAAAGACTATTAAAATGATAAGGACTCTTTTCAATGTCTAATTACTAAAGCTGAGCAGCAAAATCTACTCTAATCTACTGTTATAAAGCCTGTGGCCCGAAGCGCAAAGTGTAGTGAGGAAAAAATCAACGATCTGCCCCCATTTAAAAAAAAAAAAACTCATTTTAATTTAGTTCTTGCACCGTGCCGTCTTTTATTCGATATATAACTTTGCTTCTCGTTCCAAGTTACTAAGTTAATCAGGCAGTAACTAATCTTAAAAAAGAGAAAAAAATAAGGTAAAAGCAGTTGAAGACAATCCCTAACAATGAACATGCTTGAAGACATTCTGTGGTCAGCAGGACGTTGACATGACAGCACCTTATAATTATGGTAATTCTTTTATAGATGTATAAATAATAGGCAATTTAGCTTTTGATTTCTTCATTGTGAAACAAACATGGTAATACAATCCATCTTGTGGAGGCTTCTGTCATGATGACTGCAATTAACTAAGTGTTATGGTTAGTGTAATGATGTAGCTAGATTCTCCGGCCATTGTTATACATGATATCATCTTCATACCGAGTGTGTTTTAATTGTAACTGGGCTGAACACGTGCAGTGCATTCCTTAGACACACATTCTATGACAAGCAAATAAACAAAAAATGTTAAATGCCATTGGATTAAACAAATTTAATGTATACTTAATTACAATTTAATTACAATACTATAGTCAATAAATACAAAACAATACACAGCTGTGTCCTTAGTAGTAGCTGGCTTATAGTTTTGAGTCTGGAATAATTGCCGCCTAAGGCAATAATACGCCAGTCACAGATGTGTTTGAACAAATTGGTAGCAGTAGCTATCAAAATCTTAAGTGATAATTTTAACAGATCGAAAAAAACAAGGTGTGATGCAGTAATATTACATGCTTTATTCGAGCGATTCCAGGCTCCATCAACTTTAATGACACTTGACCATCAAAACAGCCATCTTTCCCTCTTCATGCCATATCTGCTGTTGTTTTTGCCATTTTTTAGTCACCAAGGGTTGGCTCCTTTTTCCCCCTTCTCGTTTAATTTCTCCCCCTGTCTCTGGTGAGCAAAATATCTGGCCTGCACCCAATTCCACAACTCTGTTGCTGTAATTGCTTTTTTGGTATATAAAAAAAAATCCCCTTAAAATGAATCCCAGTGATGCTTTCCAGTCCCCCCGTGTATCTGTCGGCTGTGAAGGGCAGCGCCTTTGTCTTTGAGCGAACTCATTAACAGTGCAGACATTCGCCTGCTCCTCTTTAGCAGTCTTTCAGTCAACACAGTTTTTGGTTTTCATTTTTCACGCTTTACTCTTTCATTCTCCTCCCTCCTCCAGTTCCTTCTTACACCCATCCTTCTCATTTTTTTCCGTCTCTCACTCAGTTGGGTGCAAACTCAGGGCGATCGACCAACTCTGAGCACAAAGGCTTGTTGTCAGTATATTTTTAATTTATTTTTCAGAACAGCAACAATGGCCAAGAATGAAATCAAGCATAGCAGGAACAGTGAATGGGATTCCTTAATAATAGATAACCCAATAAGACATGTTCCATAATAGTTAGAGCTTTCCTGTTTCAAGCATCATCTAACGTAATATTTTACGAAAGTACGACACAGTGTTCAGCTCTATGAATTTTAAATGTGCAGTACAGGTCCGGATTAAACTTAATTTTTAGCATTGTTTCCTCCTGACATATCAATACCAGCACATTGAACTTTGTCCCTTAGTTGATATTTGCACAGTGCCATATACGTAGAGTAGAAACCTCATATAACATTTTGTCTACTGTTGACTAGTTAGTTAGACCTCCTCATGAAACGAAGATAGAATGGGAAGTATTGAGTTGGGGTTGGGGGTTGGTACCAAGAACCTGGAGGGACAGGGGACCCACCTTATCCTATAATAAGCTGTCTGTCATCAGCTTTTCAAACAAATCCCATTTATAGGGATGGCCGACCTCAGATTTTTCAGTTCCTTTTGATTTTCTAATCTCCTCTTCACCTGTTCCTTTACCCCATCATATTTAGCATATTTGACATATTTCCCCAGGGCCAAAGATGACTCATCTGCAGTATTTCAGGGATACTTAAGTGTTGGTATGTTTTCAATTTCTGTTTTTATTATACCATGATAAAACTGGCAAAAGTTACCACTGTCTTTCCAGTTCTGAAATTTCGACAGAAGTATGTTGTATCGACTGGTTTTGACTTATTATACTCATATAAGCATTTAATTGCGTCTGACTTCAACACCATTAAATAACAGCTCTGATGTTTTGAAATAAATGAACATCGTCAGCAATATTCCTTTAAAATAATATTATGCAATGTATTTTTATTCATACATCTTAAAAGTAACAGTCATGACTCTTTTGACCCATGGTTAATTTACTTTTATTTCATGTATGTAATCTTTTCAGCGTCATCAACTGAACAATCTTCAAAGGGATTCCAATTAAGTGGCATTAAGGATGAAATGCATTATATACATTTTTATTATTATAGTCATAACTTTTAAGAAATATGTCCAAAAAAGTTCAAACCATGTACAGTCAAGAGCAACATTTAACATAATTTGGATCCAGGACCAGTGTCATTTTCTTACTTGCTTACCTTTCCTTTAAACAAAGTATGTCGTGCTCTATATTCAAACACGAGGACTAGGATAAACTACCTAATTCATGGAAATGTTATTTTTGTGACTGTAAATCTCATAACATGTTTCCCAACTTGCTTGCACTTGAACCTCACCCCTCCTGCTTTGGGGCTTCCTGTCCTGCTTCCGTGTGATATGTTTGCGTGTTGTTCCCATGTTACTCAGGAGTCCTTCAGGTACCTCAGTTTTCCTTCTGCAGTCCAAAGGCATGCATTTAGGCTAAATGGCACCTCCATAAAGTGAGTGTGAGTGTACATGCCCTGCAATGGACTGGCATCTAGCCCATGGTGTACCTTAGGCCCTGTGTGCCTGGGCTGCAGGCCTACTCCCAACCCTGACCAGCTTCGTGAAAAAGCCCACACTCAGTTACGGTGGGCCATGGACTCTCAGATGTGTTTTGCAGTTCGCTGCTACTGACGTACATCACTGTTGCATCCGGGGCAATAGGTATTGCTTTCAACTCAGAACATCAAATTCATTCTGCCAAGTCATGAGCTTTAAGGTGGAAAAAGGCCATTAAGGTGGTACGTCGCATAAACCCAGTCACTTACCAGTTGTAGCTTCCAGGTCCTTTTCATATTGTTAGGACCTATCTTCTACAGCCCCATGGTGTCTTCGATGGAGCCGGTTGTCCCTCCTACTGTTAAAGGGGGAATTGGGATATACGGTATCCTCTCTGTTAGCACTGGGCTGGAATACCTGTCCAACTGGAAAGGTTATGACCCTGAAGAACAAGCCTGGGTACCAGCAAGTGACATCTTGAACCCTTCAACAGCCAGAATCCTACATTTAATAATATTATTCACTGTGTGTACATTCTTTGGCTTGGGGAGTGTTGCATGGGTCTTACTTTCCATCACAAAATGGCAAAGACAAATGAAAATGGTGTATTTACAGTATAGGATGCCATGAATCTTGATGTGAGCCGCAAATAGGATCTGGAATATTTAGGATCAATCATCATGGATGACGTGTCATAATGTTGACCTGCTTGTTTCTTGAAAGCTGCGTACATTGATAGGTGGACATGGACACCATTACTACTCCACTATTATCATCATCTTTTCAAACTAGCGCAACAACAGCATAAGCATATGTAGTACATTGAGTCAAGATGAAGTGTACTTGGGGGGGGGGGGGGGGGGGAGTGACAATATGAAACGAAAACATCAGAATATGTAATATATTCCTATTATATAGGGGTGATTAACCTCTAAATCTATTACAAACATAAAAATGCAGCATCTGAGGCCAACATATTTATTTTCATTAATCACTCAAGTCATACATCATACTGTGCTGAACTTGAGTTACTGTGTTTTATAAAGTGAAGAACGGTAAAAAGTTGTATTATTCAGATTAAATAGACCACAGCTGGACTAGCACTTTGGCTTTTAGGAAGATATAATGGAATGTGCCTTGTCCAGCTCATTACTCAAATTACCATCACAGGAATCTCTGCCTTTGCTTATTGTTTCCATGGAGACTGCACTGGCATTCTTTTGCTTGCAATACCTAAAGTGCTTCCTTCAGATGGCATATGGTATAATTGCTGCCAGAAGGAAAAAAAGGCAACTTCCATTTTTTTAATCATTGTTTAATTACTAAGTCAAATAACTAAAAAAAATATAACATTGTCGTAATCAGTTCGTCGGAAATTACCAAAGTAATGTTTTCCTACAATGATCATTTTTACGTTATATTTGTTTTGATTTGGTTTTATTTTGTGGCAAGATTCACCAGTTGACAAAACTATAAATAATAGCAATAACATATGAATATTAATAGCGACAGTGATGATGATACTGTACTTGTCTGTACGTATAACTACAACAATAGTGTTCTTGTTTGTTTTGTTCAGAAGGCTATGGCATGATTGATAATTAGTATTAGGAACTGGAAACAATAGACAGAATTGAGGACCAAGGTAAGTAGAAGAGATGTATGTATTACTCAAGATGGAAACATCTTGAACACTGTGGCAGAAGTGTGAGAGATATTCAGTTCTATAGTTCTGTGTCTGAAGAGAATAACATCTGAATAAATGTTCAAGTGAGGAAAGTGTTTGCTCACTAGATGCTGGAGGCAACCTGTTTTTAAAAAATAAACTGTGAAATAGTCTGGCACATAAGGTGGATGGAGGTTAAAGAGAAGTAGATGTTAGAGTATAGTTACCATAAGATAGTAACTGTATAATAAAGGTTACTTTGAAATTAAACTTAAACTGAGTAGAATACAGCCAATGGTTTCTTGTAGGTACCCAACTGGGTCTGGTTCTTGGATTTAAGCCATTTCAATTTAGATGAGCACAGCTTGGACTTGTCAAGGAATGAAGAAAGGTTGTGCTGGTCCAAAGGTCAGTGAACAGAAAGAGTTGGGGGAAGCAATAGCAAGCAGGCAGGCTAGAAAAATTGCCAATGGGTGCAAGAGAAGCCAAAACTACGGGGGAAAGGAACTTTAAAATCACAGCACAAACAACTATGACGGGGGAAACATGAAAGGAAGCTGGAAGAGGGAGAGAAGGTTAGAAAGGAGAAAAGATAGTGAAGCGCCATGCATCTGTGAATACAAGATCAAATTATTTCATGCTCTTGAATGCAGTTACAATGAAAAACAGTGGCTCATGACCGTTTGTTTTGGATGTGTTCATAGCGAAAAGAACATTTTGTCAGGTCAAAAATATAATTTTATCTTTTTCGGTGTGTATGTTACAAGCTGCTACAGTCAATGAAGATCACCTATGCTGGAACACCACCAACAGTAAATCTCATTATAATAGGCTAAAACCCAGAGCTCGGAACAGAACCTTTAACAAGTTCACAGTGTGCACCTACCTGTTTAGGCATTTGTCCTTTAAAGGTTTATGCATTTTGAGATTGCATTAAAATAAAATATACATTGGCTTCAATCCCTTTAGAATGATGTTTGTATTACTCCAATGGAAGTACACCTTTTAACGACAAAAATGATAGACCAGGCAGAATAGAGTTTAATACTGGGCATGAAGATCCAACTAGCATTATGAATGACATGGCTGATACTGTATTATGTTTTCTCTTGTACTCTCTTTTTATCTAATATAAATGTTTAAAACATAGAATTTAATTTTATAAATACAGTTGCTACAATTTTTTAATTATTATCACTTAAATTATTAATTTTAGTATTACAAAAACACACGCATTATAATAAATAGTTCTAATTTCTCTCACTTCTTCATAGAGGAATTGAATAATATAAAGATATCAAAAAAACCTAGATTTGCGCAGTAAGAATTTTAGTTTCAAATTTAATACATTGTTACTATGGATCAAATGCTTTAATACATATGATGATAAATCATCTTGTTTCTTTAAAGATTTTTTAATTTTTAAAAACACTGTTTTCCTTTTAGTTCATATCATGGAGAAAGTAGTGCCTTGTACTTTCACACTAACAAATCATAGGTGCACAATAACATCGATTTATACGGTGTATTTTAGTGTATAATTTTCTGGCCAAAAAGTATTTTTGTATGTAAGCAAAGTATCTTCTCTGTGCCTCAGCTATGCCAAAAAAAAGAACCCCAAGGAGAGACCGTTTCATGCTTCCATACTCAACATTTGTTCTCCATACTAAGTAACTTGAAATTGCACAAAGGTGTTTTGTTTTGCGACTGTGCTGTCTTTATTTGGCAATCAATACAAGACAGAATTAGCCTTTTTACTTCTGTGCTGTTTCTTCTTCCATTTCCAAATCATGCTTGTTTCGATAGCGGCTGTAGCTTGTATTTGCCAAGAGTGATTTATCTCATCCAGTAATACATTTCAGCTGCCAGACCCAGGCCTCAGGAGATACCCCTCTCAGTTAACGTGATGCGCACTTTGCAAATGTGTCTCTGCAAAACGACTGAATATTATGTGGAGGAAAGAAATGATATTGATAAGGCGTGCAGGGTAACCTTACATCTATAGGCCCATCACAACATTGACTAAAATAAATTGACAAAAGAGACACCTCAGTTGCATGTCGGACACCAAGGTACTCTCCTTAATTAAAATGCAGAAGGGAAAACAAAGCAGTAATTAATGACATATCCATCAATTTTTCTCCCAATGAGCTGGACAGGATTCCACACTCGCATGAGTCAAATCATGTTTTTGTACTGCAGAATAATACCAGAGTATGTGGAGTGCCCCCTGTCCCCCCCAAAAAGCACTAGGAGAACTTGCAAAATTCACGCACACAGGAGGGGGGGGGGATTTGTAGCCCCAGCGATACAGGTGTGTGAGATTATAATAATAGCTAGCTATTTGCGTACCTCATCCACCCATCTTACAACATCATGCTGAGGGTCCCAGGGTCTATGCCTGGTATCACAAGAGACAAGGCCGGGGACGCGCTGGACAGGGTACCGGTCCTTCCCGAGTTACTCTCAGGGCAGGCAATTCACAGAAGAAGACGATGGGTAGACGAATAGGAGAGAGCTGAGATCATAAAGCAATACGGTAACATTGAATTGTTTGAGTCTTTCATTAAAGTGGCTTTTCTTTCTACACAGCCAAATATCAGTGGGTCATTGTTTTACAGTGAGATTTGATTCCTGCTGTTATGTATGAGGTTTTTCTGTTCTCCTTATGTTTGTGTGGGTTTTCCCTCCATTTGTGTTTCTCAAGTCCTCTGCTTCTTTGGATACGATCCAGAGTCACTGTGAAGCTATAATGGACAAGTGGTTTTAGAAGATGGATGGAAACAGATTAACTGAACAAAGCTTGTTTGGGTCAGCGTTGTACGGACTGGACAGTTATCAGCGGTACTTATGGCTTCTGACGGCCAGACACAATTATCCTCCAAAACACAGGCTCCATGATGCAATACTGATTTTAAAACTCTTGCACCAATGTGTTATGTGATGTTTTTCAGAATGATTTGGAGACAACACTTTCTGTTTACAATTAAGCCTGACAGTGACTGACTTATTATTTAGCATAGTGTTCATTATCCCTGCTGGGTTTAGAGTGACAGGAATAGGCAGATTTTAATTTGGACAGGTAGCATGGTGTTGATTGATGACTAGAACAGCTGCAAGTTAGTCTGACATGCAGTGGGACTTTCAGAATTGTCAAACCACCTGTGCAGAATCATGACCTATTGCATGTAATCATGCTTGAAGCAAGACTGAAATATTTCTAATTGCTTTTTGGGTAAATAGCATTTGTCCTTTGCTGGTTACTTTCAATCAAACAACAGCAAGCCAAGAATTCCAGCATCATTAATTTTTTGACTGTAGCTGGATTTTGAACTGTATATGAAATGATATATACTGTGTATATACATACATTAAAGAGGCCCAAACGGAATCTATCATGTAATATACGGCTTTCAGTGTTTAAGAATTCCCTTATATTCAAGGTAAAACACTATAGATTGCATGGGTGTCATGCCAGGTCGGAAATGAGGAATCGATGAGCATGACTGGCCAACAATTCCAAGCACTTTATTAGCTACGTAAACAGGGAAGTGGACTGGAACAAACAAAAGCAAACGAACAGGTGTCCTGAGTTGGTTTTCCACCTGCTGAGAAAGCCAGGTTTTCTGCCCTCGACAAACACTATTCTAAGACGGAAGACAGGGCTGCATAGTGTTGACAGCACTTGGGCTGCTGTCAGGCATAGGTTGTCCAGCTCAAGATGTATCGCACAGGTATGGCGATAAGAACAAAACCAGGAATATGGTTACCAAAGAAACAGACTGACAAAGCTGAAGGTCAAAGCTAATTAATTGACAAACTCACAATATTAACCAAACAAGTCAGAAAAGCACAAGGATATAGGTTTGGTTTCAACATTGGTAGGGACCTAAGCAGCCCCAAAACCTTCTGCCCCCCTGAAAAACAGATTACACCCCAGTATTGGAAGGAACATATCCCAGTTGTTGATACCCAGATCTACACCCTTTTAACAGAGGAGCTAAGCAAGTAGCTGCTGGTTAGTTAGGACATCTTCTTTTGGATGGACATTCTGGTGTTTTCAGTTTCTCATCAGGAGCTGTGGAGGTGAGTTCTACCTGGCTCATGGACAGCTTGTGCAATCATGGCAGCAATTATACTTTGGGTAACGGGCATAAACCTTTTAAATTTGTCCTTCTCCATCATATACGCATTACATTGCTGCATTTGTGCATATAGAGTTGTATATTGTTGTACAGTTATGTACAGTCTTTATGTACAGTACACTGTTGTACTGTACACAGATGTTTTTTTCATACAGTTTGCATTTATTTAATGTACTGCACTGCGAATAGGAACTTGCGAGCCAAGACTTTCACTCACTAGTTCACTCGTTTTAGAGATGTGACAATCAAAGTGATTTGATTTTATTTGATTTGAATAGTGATGTAATGAAATAGAGGTAAATTTAACAGTAACATATATGGCCAAAGGCATCATGGGAAGGAGGGAAGTAAAATAAATGCTGCATGTTGAAAAATACTTGAGGAGAAAGAAGCATGCAAAGGAATTATCTGTGTCCCCCGATTCTAGGACAGCTGAAGTTATGAATTAGGTCTCAGAGTTTTGTTGTATAGTAGCTGCTCGCTGTTAGCGTAACATTGCTTGGCTGTTGCTTCATTGCCAGGGAAGAGCAAACGATGTGCCAGGAAGTCAGAGGTTCAGGCAGTGAATCGGTGTACAAAGAGGATGCCAGAGGGGTGGATGTTTGTGGGGGGGTTTGCTGAATTGTGTTTCACCAAAACAACAATGACTGCTTCTGTATCCTGCCACCTCAAATTGCATGAGGCTCCGCTGGAAAACAAAAGGTTTTTTTTTTCAGGTACTGTGTCCTGGTTTACAGCATGGAAATATGTAGACACATCTTACAGAGTTCATGTAACTGATTACAGTATCTTGCGTGTGAATCAGTGGCTTAGCATGTTTGCTCTTGGCCTCCACCACTAAAATGCACCAAGTGTATTTTATTCATATGCTCTTATAAATGCTGGTAAATTACCCCGTTGTCATTAATCCTTTTTGAGTTTACTGAATACTGTACAATTATAATCAGTACAAACACTCTGAATATCATTTCTCGTATTTACTGTCCTTCGGTTCTATGTTTAAAATCCAACTCAATTTGTAGATAATATGTATGTTTATATGTATGAAAATGTGGGGCTGATTATACTCAGCTTTTTGTTCTATCTGGAGAACACCATTATCTTTTGAGGAACTTTGGATGTCATTATATGCATTACTAGAAATGGATACATTGTAACATTCATAATCAGATGGCAGGGCAGTAAGGTAAAAGCTAAAAGGACTGCAGCACTTTGGCAATTTCTGTTTGAGTCACCGAAAGGGGACAATAAACACGAGGCAGCAACTGACCAATTGTAACAAATGGCCTGATGCAGCCTTCACATTTAATAAATGTCGGACATGTGGAGGCAGGAGGACTGCAGTCACTTTTTATTATAAGGTCAAGACCTGATCAGACAGGGGCAGAGATTCGTAAAGAAGAGGGTAGGAAAATAAGAGCAGGATTTCACACACATACAGTAACACTGCGATTATCATTAGAATGAAAAGCACAGGAAATATGCTTTATGGTATACTATACAAAAAGAAATGTACAGGATGTTAAAAAAAGTGACGGATAGTACCTTTTATAAGAAATATATGATGTAAATTCAAAGTTTTTATTTTTCAATTCTGCAGGGATTTCATCTTTTTTATTGCTGAATTGTTAACCTATGAAACCAGTTTCATCCCTACCCAGTTATAAATCAAATGTTCGCTCTCATTGTGTCTGTCTCTCCCTAGACTCTGCAATCTGTCATATGCAGCTGCTCTATGCCACAATATGGTCCCTTCTGTGAATCTGTTGATTTTAAAAAGGAGTTCAAGAGTTAATGTGCTCATAAGTTCGAAGAAGGGAATCTACCCCCCTGCCCAAAATATACCCTCATCGTCTAATCAGTATGCACCGAGGCTGCCATGAGCTGCACTGGAATGTTCCTGTGACAGCTTGGAGAGCAGTAACAGATATACAACAGCTGGGAATGAAGGGGAAATTGGTTAATCAACCTAAAGTCGTTGTGTTCTTTTTTAACCTTACTCTTCCTATTTAGTTTTTATGCATTTAGTTTTCCATTCAAAGTACATTACCTGGAAGATTATTTGATATCCTTGATAAAACAACAATGTATCTTAAGCTCAAAGAGTGCAGGTTACAGGTCTTTTGATGTTGTAAAACAGCCCTGGGTCCCTTTGGTTATTTGTTTCCTGATTTTCCCTACTGTAATCCTTCGTAACATGCGCGCAAATCCCATCTCATATGTAGCCTGACAGCGACTGGCAACGGACAGGGAAGAAAGGGGCGGAGAGTTCAGCAAGGGAGCTTGGTGAAGGAGGAAGACAGGTCCCTGAATTTCTGCCATATCCTCCTTCCACCTGTTCGCCACATGCACCAGTTGCATGCATATTACTGCTTCTCTGTCTACTGCAGGGCGGCGCCTGAGCTCAGCTTCATTGACAAGATATATGTATGGCACCTCGTGGGGGAGGATATATTTGTCAGGTGGGTAGCTAATGAATGGCAGTCCACAGTGCAGAGTAAACTTGTTGCCAGGAAGACTGAGTCAGTGTAATCCAAGCTGTCATTCTGTCTTGTAGCACTCACCGGTTAGGCATTCAGTGAAAGCATGCTTTCTTATCATAAAAAAAAATAATCATTCACAATTGTCTCCCTATCTGGAAGAGCTAATTACTCCATCTCTTGTAGGTCACTTGACACCCGTGCTCGGGAAGGTGTGAAGGCAAACACACACCTTCACGACGCGAGTGCTGTCAGCCCCCCCCCCCCCCCCTTCATTTTCTCAGTCTACGAGCTGCAATCTCCCTTGAGTGACATAACGGAATATAAGTGCACAGACTGTAGCATGAACTTTGACCACTGTGTCAATTGGGAAGTTCTCTACTTTTCAATACACTTAATAATTGTAACAATTAAGCCAGCTTATGTGATATTAGTTTTAACTTATAAACATTTGTATCAATACATAAATTTACGTTAACTCAAGAAGCATATATTTGCATATTGTTCTACTGTAAACCTGTAAAATTTAAAGTTTTCCGATATTTAATAATGTGTACATACACATTTTTAAGGGTCCTACTCAAAACACAATTTCAGTGGATTGATGTTTGCAAATTTCCTGTAGTGGGAACATAGTTGGAAGTAGAATCACTATGTATTCAGAATTATTCTAATTACCACTGATCAATGATTTCATAGAATTGTTTTCAGTTACCGGCGGTCCAGGGTGTACCCCACCCTGGTTTACTCTGGGACTGGCTCCAAGTCCCCCCTGTTCCCATGACCTTGACCAGGATAAGCAGTTGGAAAATAGATGATTAGATGGATGCTTTCAGCCAAAAAAGCTAGTAGCTCACATTTCAAAATGAAAAACTCCTTGTGTTGCATTTATTGTCTGTTCGCTCAATGACTCACAATGTGGGGAAGATATACATGGTTTTTGGTGTTGAATAAGCTACTACTCCATCATGTTTTCCCATAAAAAATAAACTGTCTCCCACAGTACCAGAAACCACTTTCTGAATGTTTTCTGTGTGGTTTCCAGGCTTGTGGTCTGTTGGGGAGGGTTAAGCTAGCTGGGTTTTTATCGGGTTTAGAACACAGGCCATGAGATTTTATGCAGTTTATTTAAACAATACTGAACTAGTTAGCCACAAATTAATTTTGAATTTTGTTTTTCCTCAGGATGCAGTAAAACACTCAGCAAGTTGGTATTATCTTAAAATTAATAACAAAACAGGATTCAATTCAGGGACATGATTACAGCATATACGAATATGAATATACATTCAATACATCACTTTAAGGGGTTAATAAATGTGTGGCTTTAGAGTAATTTGTATTTTTGCATTATTAATGTCATGTAATAGTAAATCAGTAACAGTTCAAATGAAGTAAACAAGAAGATAAGCAACATAAAATGTTGAAAAAGTATTGGATAAGTAAATGAATGATCTTCTTGGAATTTTTACTCTTTCAACATTTAGAGCATTATTGTTTGTCACTGTGTGTCATCGGTAATGTATCGATACTTTTTAAACAAGGCTCATTGCATGTATGTATGATAGAGCCGGCCCTTCTGCATCGCGACTTCACCCACGGCGGACGACAGACAATGAGCGGAGTAACTCATGAATGCATGACAAAATGTTCACAGTGACGCTTTGGAGGCCGGGAAGCCTCTTTACTGCAAGAATCTCTCAGTTGATAACTGGCCGTGATCTGGCAGTGATTTTAGCATCTCATGTTTCTCGTATCTGCTGTTTAGTATCCTAAACTGTGCAAAAATCTGAAATACGCTTGATATGTGTGTGTTTCTGTGTGTGTGTGTGTGTGTGTGTGTGTGTGTGTGTGTGTGTGTGTGTGTATGTATATGTATGTGTGTGTGTATATATGTATATGTATATGTGTATATGTGTATATATATATATATATATGTATATGTGTATATATATATATATATATATATATATATATATATATATATATAATTTCTATATGTACACGCACTGATATGTGTCTGTGCAGAAGTAACTTGGATTCGATGAGTGTATGAGTGGAAAAGGCTTCCTCTCTTTCATTCCAGCACTCTTTTTTTTTTTTCCCCCAGCACCCCCAGCCTCACCCCTTGTCCAGCCCCTGCTGTCTCTGTGTGAAGAGTTCACCACAATGTATGTTTTTATACGCCCAGGCCCCTTCTCTCAGCCGCCTCTTTCGCCTCTGATGCCCGTTGGCATGGCACAGACACGCTGGGGGCCTTCACTCCAATTTGCTATCGTTTGTCACCAGTTGTCCCCTCAAAATATCGCCATCTCCCTGTCCCATGTATCAAAAAAGTAAAAAAAAAGGGCAGTCCGGTGTCTTTTTCAGTGCCTCGAGCATTAAATGCTGCATAAAGCCAAATGCAAATTAAACGCTTCATCGACAAAGATGTTTGTCTTTGTTACTTACTGAAATTTGAAAATCAGCACCGATAGAATCGGAAGATTAATTTTTGTAAACTAAAACAACCCAGAACACATATTTCCAAACTTGTATTAAAATAACAAAAGTAACTTATTTTTTCAGTAAATTTAATCAAAAAGATTAATTGTAGGAGTGGCTACCGGTCCCCGTAATCATTCATCATCTGATATTTCTGCGAGATTCTTACCTCATCTTATCTTACACCAAGTCTCGGTCAGCACTCATTCGCACTTAATTTTCTGCTCAGCTATACAGTGTTCACAAATGCATGAAGCTAACTAAAATTAGTTATATATATGCTGTGGCCAGGCTTGCATTTTTCACGTTATCGCCAAACTCAAAGAGAACCTTGAGGCTAGTCTGAAGCCGTTGTAGGTGTTATGGTAGCGAGTGTGAAGAGGACAGGGTGGCCCAGCCAATTTTGGGCTGGGACATGTGCCTGAGCGACAGCTGGCATACATGGTCCTCTCTGTAGCAAGGAGCCGAGGGTCGCCAGGCATGAGGGTGGGCAAGGGGGCTGTATGCCATCTGGATCTTGTTGTTACGCTGCTCTCAAAGCTGACACCCGCACCTCGGACGTGTAGACTACAATCTGAGATGGCCCTGCACCCACTGAGCCCAGCGTGACCCCATGCCTGAAGATGGATGGTACCAGCTCTTATAACTGTCATCCTTGGCTGCCAGTCCTGGCACTAATATTAAGTTGAATTCACTTAATTTCCACCAGGATTGATGTAACCCAAGTGAAGCACAGTTAGAGTTACAGACTACAATTACAGAGTAGATTCAAAAATATTATGGGTTTTCTTAAGTCTATAAATTAGCTTACTCTCTTTTCAGGATATATAATGCCATTACTATATTATCCTTATTATATATTGCAGTTGTTTTTAATTAATGTAATAGATTTTCTACAGTGAAGTGCCTCTGCTAATAAGAATTTTCTACTGAAGAATTCTGAAAAGAAGAAATTAAATACACTCTAGCACCAATACAATGTGTGTCATTACTTTACAGTGTGGATAGATACAACATGCGTAAAATATTAAAAGTATCCAGTATCACCAGCATGTATGTATTTTTGTATAAAAGATACTGTTCTACTTTCAGGGATAAATATTGTTAGAGGATATTGACCTGTATTACCACTATCAGTTACCTTTTATCCTTTTGAAACTGTGGAGGAAATGCAAGGTATATTGTATTCAAAGCAGATAAATTAATAGGATTAACCTATATTTAATTATTTGCAAAAGTGCAGAACTATTCATACAAATAGGTGCGTGGAATTTTGTGAATTTTGGGATTCCATGCCTGTGATTGGGTGGTTGCTGGATATGTGGCTGATCCTGTGTTCTGTGGTCACCAAGGATAAGGTAAAGTGCTTTGAGATAATGTAATGTCGTGAAAATGCGATACACAAATAAAATTGAATTCTGACCCAAGCTGATATAATGAGTGTCTTATAGGAGAGTAGGATATGTGAAAACTATTCCTATGTGTTTGTACAAATAGCAAAATTGAGTTTCATTATAATTTCATTTCCATTAAAAGTTATATCCCACAGCTTTACAAGCACCCCTGAAGTAGATTAAACTTAATACATTGATATATTGTGCTGGAATGCATATTACATACAATAAAAGCATTGTTAAACATGCACATTATCAACATGAATAAGAACATATTGTAGTGTCATTTGAAGGAAAATGTGTTTACCATGCGTGTGAAGCGAAAAGTCATTATAAGTCGCAAAACAGACTGGATCTGCAACAATATCTCCTTAGTCTAGGGAATGATAGCACCACATTAAACCCCCCAGAACTCCTGTCCTATATGGTGTTCGCAGAGTCGACCTGGTGGGTGTTTGGGGGGGGGGGGGGGGCGGGGGGAGTTGAGGCAGAAGATCAGTGCAATAATGAGGTAAATGATGACAACTCCGTGATCACAGCATGAACACGCAGACACTTCGACCTTCCTGTTCATCCTGGCTGTCACTCCATAAATAATTCAACAAGCAGCTCTCTCTCTCTATGTCTTTATTCCATTTACTTTGTCTACTTCTGGAGCCAGTTGGCCTTTAGATTTGAAATCAAGGCAAAACTGTTCACAAGATGATACTAAATGCCGATTACTCGTTTAACTGCATATTTTTGTGCCTGAAAAAGATATAAAGTGAAACACGCTATAAAAGTTTAAAAGTGGAAGGGAGAAACGCTGCTTATGACTGTCTGCAACACTTTATGTACATTCATGTGCCCCCTCCTAAATGATTAGAATATTCACTTTTCACCCCCCGAAAAGGTTTGCATCTTTTGAGTTCGATTTGAGGTTGCATGCTTATTAACATTGTGATTAAACAAGAGTGTTCTGAGTGACAAGTAAAATAGTTTAATAGCTTCAAAATTATATCAAATTCAATATGCTTAACTGAATTAATATTTTATTACATTCAAGAAAAGATACAAAAACATAAATAAGCAACCTTTGGCTGATTATGACTGTTATTCCATGAAGCTAAATGAAGACTGTTGAGGAAATTATTGGTTTCAATGTGAAATGCGATGCTGGTATTTCTTGTTGTTATTTCGGTCACTTCCCTCTCTGTCTACCTTATTGAAATTTGATGAAACGCACTAAAAAGAGAGCAGCAGAATATGAAATTGCACATTTCAAAATTACAGTGACCACTCTGTCTCTTTAAATTTTATTAATAGGACTGGGAAATTTATTAAATTAATCGTTTCCAATTTCCTTCTTCCCTCATTTCTATACCTCTATGGTGACAAATGTTGAATCAGTGTGACAGTGCCCACCTTTGTAAATGATAAAATTACCATAAAGCAACTGCCGCGTTTGATGTCAACGCAGAAAGCGAAACCTAAGCACTAAAACCAGTGTGACAGCATTTCAAGTATCGGAAGGCGTCTTTTTGTTCTGGAAGAGGTGCAGATGCTACTATCTCTTTGCTATATCTTGCGGAGCTCTAGCCAAACTCTCTATCTCCTCCCGCACTCCACTGCTCATCAATATTGCAGCCAACCATTGCTTGACATTGCCCAGTGCCAAGCCTGGACTCACAATAGGCTCTGCCTTGAGGGACCCCCGCATAAAGCATGCACTGCCTGCCAAGCTCACAGAGTGAGAACTGCCTCCACGGAGTGAGAAAACACTGCGTGACATCCACAGTTGCCATCAACACATTTCAGACAGAAAATTAACCAAAACATTGTGTTTATGGGGAAGTCCACATCCTTTGTGATTTATGGGAGTTGCTGTAGCGCGCACTACTGTTGAATCCTGCTGTGGGTCACTTGTATGTTGTTGTTTTGTATTTTATACTTCATATCAGTGATTTTTAATGAGAGGACTTTGGATCAAACATTGCAAAATTTCTTGGCAACATGGCGACTTTCATGAAATTCAGATTCACACACCTGTTATTGGAATGACTTCACACCAGCCTTCTTCAGTGGGATATGTCTTGAAGATTAAGCTGTTTCTGAATCATTATATGCAAGTCTACACATTTGTCTGTATATGTTTCTTTCTACAAAATATGGAACCTCTTGGCATGCATATTGCTAAAAATGAAAACGTTTGTTCTATTTTATCCCTGAGATTGATAATGCAGCCTTTTATCAGCAGTATCACAATGAACTTAAAGCACATTCAACAGTATGCCCATCTGTGAAATGCAAATACAAGATAAATGCATAATTTTCTGGAGAACATAAAGGGCTCACTATAACATCTACGGTAGTGTACCCCAACCACTCATCCAGTTATATTATTTGCAGGCCTTACTCATTTTGTTCAAAGAGTAACTCAGATATTTGGACTTTAGGTACCCTGACATCTCGTGTGATTACTGCAAGAGTATGCCAGGAAGATGACCCTGTAAGCTCACATCAGGCACTCTCAGAGATCAGGCTTTTAATGGCTTTCACTAATGTAAAAGGTGAAGTGTGTTACGTATGGGAGGTCCATTTTCAGTGTCTGAGTTTGAAGATTCTGCCAGAAGGAAGAAATGAAAACTCCAAAACACATTTATCCTCATTGCCCACAGGGAACTAGTGGGTCTTCCTGAATAAGAAACACTCGGGACTTAAATGGATAATAAATGACCCTGTAGGACATGGAATCAGCAATTTATGAGCTGCTGAAATATTTATGCTATATTGTTTCACAATGAGAGGTAGAGCTTGAGCTACATAAAAATTAAAAACAGCAGGATGAGAAAATATGAAAGACAGGGAAATTGGCTTTTTTAAGGAAAAATAGAAACTATGCAGCTTTGGAAAAAGGGGAAAAACACAAAGACGTTTCTTAGAAACTTGTTGGATGGAGTTTTGAGTCTTTTGTGTCCAGGCATGTATTAATAAAAGCCATATATAAAAATATAGAATTTACTTAGAACTAAATAAATTTATTGTATTACAATATTGTCCTTGGAACCAATTTTAAATTATATTACATGGTTATAGAGTTTTTCTCTGTTTTTCTTCTTCCAGAGAAATTTTTTTTGGAAGTGGGAACTGAACTTGTCTATCAGGCGGGCATTCTTGGGAGTTTTTTTTTATTGTTCACTTGAGCCAGCTAAGTTAATGTCAGTTTTTAAAATTCCATTCATTCATTCAATCGTTCTTTTGTTTGTCTGTTTATTAGTTAGTTAGTTACTTAGTTCAACTGATAGTTCTACCCTGCGACAGAACATAGAGTCTCACATGTGATGACATGTAGACCTATCTCGGGGGGGGTCGTTGGCAGGGCCATTCAGCTTTCCTGGGGCCTCAGCTGCCACCAAAGTAATGGAAGTCATCGTGTCTGCTACTGCTTGGTCATTGTAATAGTGATGCAGCTATAAGTGTGACCTTTCTGGAGCAGCTAGCAGAAAGTGGTAGCATAGCCACACAGGTCATGTTAGACTGGGTGGGACCTCCTGGATGGTGTGGTCACGCCGGTAGCACTGCCCTAACAACAGCTCTGGTGACATGAATCCTGACATGAATGGAATAATGATTGACCAGCAGTGTACTGAACACAGAATGAGTGATCATACACTAGCCCAAACCAGTCATTCATTTATTAATTTAATCATGAAAATTCATTACCACATACATCAATGTTTATATAATTTCATGTTATGTACGATAAATATAATAACAAATGGGTGCCTGATCAGATTGACACTAACACTGCTGACTTCGCTATATACATCCAAGTGTTGATGTATCATTGAGCAATAGGTATGGTATCTACAGTACATGCAATGTGGATGTTTTTCATGGTATGTTGTACTGTGCATTTTGTCTTGATGTAGTTGTATATATGCAAATACGCAGACTCAGAATTCCAATACACAGTACATGTTAAAGGCAAATAAATAAATAAATCCATCATATTATGCAGAACAATTAGTCCTTATTAAAATTTTTCAAATTCCATTTTATTAGTATGCATGGGGTTGCATACTTCCATTTCTTTAATTGGCCATTTTTTTCCCCGTGCTCCCTGGCACATAAAACTCAGAACATCATATAAGACGCCTTAATTTGATTAAATAGCTAGGAATCAACAATATGAACTGGTACTGCACAATAAAGTATGAAGAAATATGTACATCTGTCCATCCATCTATCCATCCGTCCCTTGCTTATCCAGTACACAATTGCAAGGTAAATGAATATCTGTAATAATAATAATAATAATACATAGAAAATAATAAAAGAATATAACTAGGCCATCCCTGCATGTTGCATCAATAAGTGAGACAGCAATTAAATGTCAGTAATTAGTCTTCTGGGTTGCTTTAAGTTGTTAATCTATACAAATGTCTGGTTGTACACACTGAGGAGAGTGATTGGCCAGACATATATTTAATAGCCCCAGTGAGTCTCATATAATATGTATTCTAAATGCATAAGCCATATTTTCAGACATTTTAACTGCTATTGATTAAACATGATTATATACCATGGCACTGTTTAATTCTCAAATCTGATTGGTCAGATGGGTATATTCTATAACGGCACATGTAGGCAACTCACAGGAGTACCAACATGGTCTTATAATTGCGACTAACTTTACTTAAAATTCCAGACATAGAATGCAATTTAAAATGAACAGAAACTGAACAGAAATGTTTTACTGGCAAAAGAAAATAGTTCCACTAAATGCACTTTTTGCTTGTCATATGAAAATGATGTTTTTAGGTGCATGTAAGCCATACAGTATGTGTAGTGTTTGTGGTATATCCTGGCCCCAACTCCGGGAAGGAAATAGACCAAACCTAGCAGCCAGCACCAGTAAATGGGTGCTCAAGACAGGAATCAAGTGACTTCAGTCAATGAAATGCTGCAATAAAGATGCTCCTAAATCGAGTGCTGTATGGCCTGCTTCAGCATGGATGACGCACTGCTGGAGGGCAGAGGAAAGGCTACAAGGACCCGTTGTAAACTGCATTAACGAAGTGCAAGATTAGACGCGAGGACCTGCAGTGGCTGCTGACTGTAAGACCTGGCGGCAGCTGTGTCTGGATGGGACCCATTTTCTGGAAGAGGAAAGGAGCCAGATGGCAGCGAAGGAGATTCAGAAGGAACACAACAATGACAACCACCACTATTACCAGCACATGCATACGTCCTACCTCCAAAAAGACTTCTGAGTCCATGGTAGAACTATCCAGCAATCAAAGAACTCAGCGTCGCCTTTTATGGACTGTCATTAGCTAGTTATTGTGGTATAAGCACACTAATCACATGGATGAAATGAACTCCTACATTACTAAAAGACTACTAATTACTAAATAGACCTAGAAGCGTAGCTGCTTACACTCAAGGTTGTTCTACTTTATGTTTTACAGTAGTTTCACGCTAAAGCCGCCAAATGACATACAGGTGACGAGGTTTGGTACCTTGTTCACATTAAGTATAAATATGGGCTGACAACCATTTACACAATGTGATTTACAGCAGCACAACTGAAACAGAATGTATTTTGTAATTTATTGCCCTGTGTGGTGCTATATGGCTTAAATGCGTTGCCAAAGGGGAGAAGTGTTCGAGTTTAGTCATTCTATGTAAAGACTGATGGATCCTGCCTACTCCGCCAAATGTCACTCAGTCTTTGATTTCTTCTGCTCCTCTTTGCAGTTTTCAACACTGATCAGCATCATCTTCACCTGTCTACTGCAGCTGGGCCTTTTGCCTTTTGCCTTTCATCACTCCAGCGGCACCTACTACACAAACACCCCCAGGCCGCACTTCATCAGGAGGTCACGACACTCATCAGTGCTAGACCTTCCGCAAACATAATAGAAAAAAATAAAACAAATTGAAAAACCATAAATAATAAAAAAAAAAAACTGGAAATGCCGTATATATCCGTATTACTCATAGACTACAAGAAATACTGGCAAGAACAGCGAGCAGCTCTTGTGATAAATTGTATATACTGGATAAATCATGAGTCCGTTTACATTCCTTTACTGACTAGAAATTGCATTCTGAACGAGTTTCCATAGTCTGCTGCAGGTTTACTGGAAAGTCAAGGACAAGAAACTGTCATGCCACATAGCGAAGAGGCTTATTTACAACCGTATTGGAAGTTCTCTGTTTAGTGGACTCCAGTAACCAAACTTGTCTTTCAGTCTCCCGGAATGTAGCTTCTGCTGGCTTATTTCTGTGTCTCTTGATAGTAATAAAATACCTCAAAAATTAAATACATAAACACTCCTGTGTTGTTTTTCTTGTCCAAAGTAGCTTGGTAGCAGCGCACGAGAATTCGTTTAGTAAAGCTACTGGTACTACAATAATTTTTCAAGTTTGCATGCTTTGTAATTCTCGTGTTTTTATTGAAAATCAAGTGACATTACAGACCACTTTTACTGCAATTGCTGACAATTTGATTATTAGCAGAAACCGCGGAATACATAGCACTGCAAGAAACAATAGGTGGTCATGATATTAGAAATAAATCAGAAACAAAATCATTTAATGTGGTTTTTAACTACATTTGGTCTTTTCTACATTTTACTTTTAATTAATGAGTCTCTTGATAGAAATAAAATACCTCAAAATAAAATACATAAGCACTCATGTTGTTCTTCTCCTTAAAGCAAAAGTTTATTTTTTTAATTCACTATTTGTGTATAAAACATGAAGCACTTACGGTACATAAATAAGATCATGGATTTATTTAACTGGTTTTGAATAATTGTTGATTGCTGTGATTTAAATAGCTATTTTGTCTGGTTACTGTTTCTATAAAATTAGGATCCGAAAATTCTCAAGGAAAATTACTTTAAAAACTGAAATCTGTTAGCGAGCCATTCAACTAATTTTAAGCTAGAAGCAATTTTAACAGAGCCCCCCTGAGAAATGTAACCTTCTCTTTTTACTCCTTGACTTATTAGTTATGCAGTTTTCCCCAATTATGCCTTGGCAAATCCATTTGTTTACCCTTCCTTGTCAAAGACACTTCTGAAGCACTTTTCTTAGATAAGGGGAGCTTATAAATGCACACATAACCACCTTATTAGTCATAAGAATACCAAGGGATTTGGGACTTTTTCTATTCCCAAAACATATTTATACTTTAATATTGCCAATAACTAGTCAGTAACCAGGGCTGGGGAATTTAATAGAAATACTGCATATATATAAAATATTTATTCCAGAATCTTTCATATGGTGCCGACAATAATGTACATTCTTCATAGGCAACATTACAATTATTGCCTTGTTTTACAATGTACGTTTGTTTAATAAAATGTATATCAGAGCAATATAAGACAAAAAATGGCGCATAAGTTGAATACAAAGAAGTTCTTCACTGAATATTTCAAGCACCATTTAACTGAAGTAGTGACAGTGCAATACTGGTATGTGTCCACCACAGAGCATTACATAATACTTGTGAAAATAAAATAAAAATAATAACAATAATAATAGTGACCAAAGAGCCACCTCCAACAACAGAGGACAGCCCTGAGAACCCAATGCTGGACTGAAGACATGAGGCGGCTCGAAAAAGCATGAAATGCCAGCAGGGGGGCAGATTGAGGGAATTTGATGTTGAACTCACAGCTCTAGCATGAAAAAGGAAATACAGGGGGGGTTAGGGATCTGACAGAGACATCATTCAGTATAACCCAGGGAAGGAAAAAGGCCAAACCTAGTGGCCAGCAGCAGTGAATGGGCCTTAGGAAGAAACACAATTGGTTATCAGGGGTCAAGCTGCTCTAGACGGGAACCAAGTGGTTCCAGTCAATGAAAAGCTGTCAAATGGCAGCTCTTTGCTTTTCACTACATTAAGTCTTGTGTCAATGAATTTGAATGATAAGAATCAAATAAGTTTAATTTCCCCTAGTTCCAAAAACGAAGGTCAAGATTCTACAGGCAAGCATAATTCTGCTACTCAAACAAAATAAGAGCCATTCAATGCCCAGTATCACCCACTGGCCAGAAACAGAAACAGTTGAAATCTGCAGCAGACTGCAACATGAAACACAGTTAAGTCTTCTCTGGCACTGCAATAATACCAAAACTCTGTCGTTTGATCCAGATAATACTTGGAGTCTCTCCATGAATATCCACATTCATTTTCCTATTATGGGGACAAACAATATGCAAGCTGCTGAATCTTATTAAGGGAGTTGTGTGAAGTAATCCACTACTGTGCTCATTAAAACTTCCAGCCCAACATAAAGAAGGATTTAGTTATTACTCACTTTCATTTTTCAGTCTGGACTTCACTTTTTTATTATTATTTTTTTTTTATTTGACATTTTTAATTAGAAGCAAGCATTCATATTTCTGACTAGACACATAAACAAAAAACAATAGTAAACTGATAATTTCCAGTGGGAACTATAATTTCAGTGGAGTTCTTTATCCGTAGTTACCATACATGTACAAATTTTGCTCCTTTCAACATTGAATTGCTGTATTATTTAGTAGCATAGCAAATGTTTTCATTTGAAATAACTAGGTTAGTATTTTATTTTTACTGAAACAATTCTTTATAAGCTCCCAACTTAAGAGTTATATAA
Organism: Brienomyrus brachyistius; assembly: GCF_023856365.1. Classification (NCBI taxonomy): domain Eukaryota; kingdom Metazoa; phylum Chordata; class Actinopteri; order Osteoglossiformes; family Mormyridae; genus Brienomyrus; species Brienomyrus brachyistius. The sequence goes on along the minus strand of NC_064547.1, from coordinate 8,295,206 downwards.
GGAGATTCCTAAAAAGTTTAGATCTCGGTCTTTAACCACAATAATGTCTACCATCCTTGTAGATTGTGCCAGCTATGCTGTGCTTATTGGCCTCTTATATGTTCCTTAGGGAGGATGAACAAAACCATCTCATTTTCCTTAGCTCCTAGCTACTAGCAACTGGACTGATTCAGATGTAACTCCTCTGAGCCAAGGTCCCTTTTCCTGGCCCAGCTCTTGGCGAGAAAAAGGAGAGACGGCAGTTGGTCCACAGCTTTTGTCAAGACCTGTCAGATCTGTGGGCATTTTTAAAGGCGCCCTGAATCTTTTATGAACAGCAGGATTTGGAAGAACCTGCTGAGTTTCTCCAATGCAGATCCTTCATCTTCTAGGCTAATCACACAACAACCCACTATCAATGGAGCCAGAGAGAGCCAGTGTAACGAATATCGTTTTTAATAGGGGCTCACAGGACACCAGCCTTTCATTATTAATTCTAAGAAAATGTGCTTGTCAAACATTCTGGGTCAAGACTCAAATAAAGAACTTTGAATCTCCAGTCAATGCCTCATTTCCAAATTCAGGTTATGTTGTAGAATGAAAGACACTTAAAATGCTGTTTTGATATGACATGTATGCTATGAGAGGATCATATTTCAAGGGTTATTGTATGAAAGCAATACACAACATTATTTAATGCTGATAATTATTACATAATACAGTTAATTAAATGAGACATTTATTAAATGAGGCAGTAACATATTTCCAACTTTTTATTATCATCATTGGTGTTCATGTCTTCGTTTTTGTGATAAACATATAAGCAGAACAGTTGGAAACCATACATTTTAAAAGCATGTATCGATATCAGAGGCGGATAGCTTAGGTCCAGAAGGTAAAAATCCAGACCAAGATTTAGTTTCAACCAAACAGATGATTACTCTGTGACTGCGACTCTTTATACTCAACTGGTTGGTCGAGATAAAATCTTGGCCTGGATTTTTAGTTTCTGGACCTGAACTATCTACATCAGATCCATATTAATCTATGATACTTGAGGAATCCACTAAAGCAAATAAAGCTACTATAGAAAAACTAAACCTTTCATATTTTATCTTACAATCTATTAATCTAATAACACAAGTAAGTTTCGGCTCTTACCAAAATGGACGGTGGCAGTAAGTTAATATCTGCCCCCCCCCCTTCAGCTGGCACCTTCAACGTCTCTCTGACCCGCTTAGCATTAATCTAATTAGCAAAGATTTTGATAACTTGCTAAAAGCTGATCAATATTACCAATTATGGAAACAAAAAACGTCCAATAAAACACAATCCGATTCAAAATGACAAATAAAGAGTACTGTGAATTACTGCTCTAGCCCCTGATACCAATAAGGATGCCTTTTATTTATTGCAAAAGTTAAAAAAATATGCAAATGAATGAATACGTATCATTTAATACTCTGGGCTATTAAATAAATAGAAGAACTGATGTCATTGCTGGATTTATTATCTGATAATTGTTTTATTCTATGTTATTATTCATTCAGCATTTGATGAAGTGTTATATCAGTAAACATGATCACTTCATATAACCACACACACACACACGCAAACGAAATTAATATAAATATTTACTTTCAAATAATAAATGCTATCTTTCAGTTTCTTGAATAAACCTGCAACAATTAAAAACAGATTTTCTTTCCACTTTACCTTTAACACTTCTCTGTTATTTATGAATAATTCGACCCATCTTCAATTCCATTTCCTGCTGAGGGTCACAGTATTTTATGAATAATGCTGAAGCCAATTAATTCACTATTCATTGTTTCATAATGTGTAATGTGGCATTAAAATGTATATTTTTATTTGCGTGTGGGTGTATGTGACATGTCATTGCTGCTAACTTGACCCCAATACAATAGACCAACCCTTCCTTGTGCTTTTATGCATTATTATACCTGACATGTCACCCATGCCCGTGTACAGCATTAACACTCTTTGTTATTCACAATTGTTTTTGCCTTTCCCTTGATGCTATATAACTGATTTGTTAAAATTGTTTAAAGAACAAGGGTTGGCCTTTGGAGTTGGCAAATGTCTGCAGTTCTAAGATATCGTCTCATTTCACTTGGCCTTTTCAGTAATTAAAGAAATGTTTTATCATTTTTGTTATTGCCAGGTTCTTTTAAATCCCGCAATTTAAATTTAATTTCATTAGAATCTCCAAACATTATTTAATTGTTACTGTTTGAGGCAAAAAAGATATCAGTTAAATTATATTAAGCTACTTAATTACTTTAACATACAATTTCATTTGGAAAGTGACAGATGAGGAAGGATCCTCACTAATTTTTTATTCCCAAGCATTTTATAGCGATTTAAAGCAATTATGCCTGGATTGCTGTAAAGTGTCATATACATGAACTGGACTGTACATGTCCAGAACTCACTCCATTCATAGGATTTGTTTTTGAGAAAATGAGCTTTGGAAATTTTAACAAGAACAAGTTATTCATTGGATTACATGAGTTTTGGAAATTTAATGAAAGTTCCTTTGTCGGTTGGATTACTTGAGGACTGAGTGAGCTTTGGTTCCTAATGCTGTTACATGTTATGATGAAGCCTTAGTTTATGTCAGTGAGTTTTGGAAATGTGCTCTTCAACTTTCTTTGTTTTCCATCAGTATGAAAGAAACTAGAAAGAAAAAATCTATATTGATATAATTAAATGTATTTGGCTGTTTTTTGGCTCCGTACCCCTTGGGTGTCATGGTAGAAAAAAATAGTTATTCATGTTCTCAAGTTACTAATTGGTGCACTCTAGTAATTTGTACTCTCAAGTTACTAATTTGTGTGCTCCAGTTACTAATTTGAGCACTTGAATTTATCACCAATCAGAGAGCACGAATTGGTAACATTCAGCGCACAATTTAGTAATTCAAAAGCACAAATTAGTAACTCAAGAGCATGAATTTGTAACTCTAGCACACAAATTACTAACTCAACAGCACAGAATATTACTCGAGTACAAATTAGTAGGCAAAGAAGGCAAATAACTAACCTAAAGGACCCCACTTCGTAGGCCACAGATCGCAGTATTTTATTATGTTTTTTTTTAACTTTATTTTTGTTTTCTGAGTTCACAACTGTTTTAAATGTGTTGTGTTTTAGAGGCAGGGTATTTGCATAACCAAATGACAAAGAAAGCATTGCAGGTCCCAACTCAAAGTACCAAAGCAGTACCCCAGTTGGTGCGGCACTTTTGGTACTGGTAAGTTTGATACTGGTACTTCACTGTAAGTCAATGGAAAAGGGAAAGTAGGAAAAGTACGGCACTTGGTGTAGTGGAAAAGCACCCATAGCTTGAAACAGATTAAATAATAAATGCTGGACAATATGTAATATTGAATGTGTAAAGGTTTCTGTTTTTAATTCGTGAAAGATGCAATGGCTGATTGAATTTCAATAGCTGAAGGCACATGATCTCAGCATTATAGGTTTGAAAAGCAGGAACTTTCTGGATAAACTTGGCCTAAACTTGTATCTATATTGTGTGACTAGCACCTCTAAAGCATCCCCCCCCCCCCCCGCCCATACTTTCTCTGTACTCCAAAGCAGATGGAACTTTAAAAATTGACACACAGACCTAGAGTGATGAATTGGCAAACAGATTTGGAGGTTCGTTATGAAAGTTTTATCTGTGTTTGAAATACAGTCACACATACATAATTTCATAAGGGTATAGACATACACGTGAACACACTCACAGGCACACAAAGACTTCCGAAAATTAAACAAAGGTGCCCTATGCACGAGTACATAAAGGTAGGACTCCCTTTGCTAAAAGCATACGTGCAATGCCTGACTGACATCAACACCGTCACACCTGCTTAATTATTCTTAACTGTACCCAGGCAAAACATCAACACTTATACAGTACAGCCACAAACAGTCAGCAGCAGGCAAACCATTCTGTAAACCACCACTGTTAACCGGTGACCTTTCATGGAATATGCAGCATACAGTATACAAATACATAATAGGGTCATTTCTGCTTCCAAGAGCCTTTCACCAAAAACAGCAGAGGCATATATTTTTGAGGCTCTAATCTTCAAATGCTTTGTTTTCTTCTGATCATAACTCATTCTGTTGTATTTTGGCTTAGGTTGGCATATCATTCTCTCCTGCTTTCTCAGACTTTTCTAGAAGCACTGGGGATCGCATCGGTATCTAACCTGAAGGGCTGAAGTCTAATACATCATTACTGGATGTGTTTTTGAGATTTTTTTTTAGACTTGCCCCGACAATTTGTTATTGCCTAAATGGAATTCTCAGCCTAAAATGAACGAATAATTGGCCCAAAATATGAGTACACTTTTTAGAACACGGAAGAAAGGTGACACAAATGTTCTTTATTTACAATCATAAAACTAAATGAAAAATATATTTGGATGTTTCAGAGAAACGGCCACAGATGAGTGGAGAAGGTACAACCACGGTGTACTCTGAAGCCTTGAGGAATGTTGGATGCTTCCTCAATAGTTATTGTCTACTTAAAATGATAAGAACATGTTGTTGCTGTCTTTTTCTGACTTTTTACTATAGATGGAATGCACCCATTCCCCTCTGTCTGCTTGTAGTGTTTGACATCTAATTGACCAAAGAAAAGATGTTTTATGGAGTTATCCATCCATCCATCATACCATACCTCTTTGTCCTATACAGGGTTGCATAGCAGTCATCTAGTATTTATTTTGTACTAGTTAACATTTGTATTCATGATGGTTGTTTGCATGTGTTACTTTAAGTTGTTGAAATTTGTGATATAATGTCGATAGCTATAGCTAGCAATTGTGAATGTACAATGCAAGATTAGATTGCATCTTGTTGACACTGAAATATTTGCCTCCCTGACCGTGTGATTCTATTTAAGACATGAAACCGTTCACTGACGGCTGTATAAGGATAGGCTTCTGTTTGTGGTGCTGCAAGTGTCCCTTTATGTTGTTTTAGGTTTATTTTATAAAACAGTTAATGAGAAAATGTGTTTTTCATGCTTCTAAAAATAATCGAGATACACGTTTTGCATGTGACTGACAATACATAGCTAGACAAGGGAATAGGGAAGAAAAGTACCTTCAATATGAATTTGTCATTGGTGAAATTCAAGATCAATAATGTAACTGAGAGGAGCTCAAAAACATGCATAACATTAATAAGTATTCAAAAGTACAGTTTGTCACAAAACATATTTAGGCAATACTGCTAATCGATTAATTTAAAATCTACTATTTTGTTATGATGTTAGACGAGACTGTAATGGCTGTAGTCTTGTCTTTACTTAAAGCCTAAAGTTCCCCTTCCTCTGGCCTATAGCTTTCCCATGTGTACTGTACAATGCTAGCTTTGGGAATAAGCTGCTGGTGAAATCCACCGATTTTGATGACAGACAAAAGGACAGCTCTCCTCTGTTTCTCTCGAGGGACAAAAGGTAGTAATAAGTGGAGAGGCAATGGAAAAAGCCTAAACTAAAAGTATTTAGTGCCCCCACAAAGAGAGGTTATTACAGTTGGGGTCCTGTGTCAGTACATTGTCAATCAGCCTAGACAGTTTGATTGTATTAATACAGTGGGATTCCTCAACTACTGTTTCCTTTGCCCAGTTTAACAGAATCAAAGGCATTTTCCTCCCACCCTTTCTCTTTCTCTCTCTGTATCACTCTCTCTTTGTGCTTTTCATTACCTCCGCTGGCCCCCACCTCCCTCCAATTACTGGCAGTCTTTCATCTGCAAAGCCAAGAATGAAGTGATAGCATCAGGACTTGCAAATAAAGAGGCATTGTTCCCAGTTACCGTGAAGAACATGCCATAGCACTCCTCAGCCTTACCCAGACAGCACTGACAACGAGAGGACAACGTTTGCACAGCCGGGACACAAGTTCATTTATATAGGTATCACTTTATGCAACATCATACCATAGAGGCTTTGACAAGGATATAAAAAATAACAGTAGTAGACATAATCTACTGATGATGGAGTACAATACATGCATTTTAAAGTGAATGAAACAAATGTCAAAGTATGATGTTTCAAATGTCTCATCACCAAGACTAAGGGAAGAAAATTGCTCTCTTTTGTAATCAATTATATCACTGCTGTTCCTTGGCTCTCTCTGGGTTTGTCTGCATTTATGATTTGTGTGGTTTGTCAGGTGCAAGTTTAAGCAATAAGACATGCAACCAAGACAAGTTGTATGTCAGCTCAGGCTTTTGGCACATGATCTTCTCTGTGAATACAAAAGGTTCAATGAAACACAAGTTGATTGACAGAACACTGGAGTTAAGGACCCTGTTCAGGGGCCCACAGAGATGAGATCACTCTGTCAGCTAGGGGATTCGAATTTTGTGACTTTCCCACATATTTCTGGAAACAATGTGGCAAATTCAGAAGGAAATGCAGAAGTGCTTAGGTCATGAGATAAAGGCTACATCAAATACACCAACCAGCCGTAACACAAAAAAATCACCTGCCTAACATCATGTAGATTCCAATCATGCCATTAAAACTGACCTATTGAGGCATGGGCTCCACAAGACCTCTGAAGGAGTCCTGTGGTATTTGCCACCAAGAGATTCGCAGCAGGTCCAAGGCGGAGCCTCCATGGATGGAGATTGTTTGTCCCGGACATCCCAATGATATGCTGTATGATTAACAATGTAACACAGCAGTCTAGAATTGCTTATGATACATAATTACAATGAATAAAGTTTTTCTATATTAATATTTATTCAGTATGTTTCTCATCTCAATATAAATAGTATCAGAATCAATAGTTTTGTGCCAGGCATCCACCAATCTAATCACACTAAAATATACTCTGCATGTATTATACACAATTTAGGAAATACATAAGAACATTAAAAATTTACAAACAAGTGGAGGCCATTCGGCCCATCGGGCTCGTTTGGGGAGAACTGAATTAACAGCTCAGAGTTGTTAAAATCTTATCTAGCTCTGATCTAAGGGAACCCAGGGTTTAGCTTGCACTACACTAACAGGAAGACTATTCCATACTCTAACTACACACTGTGTAAAGAAGCTCTTTCTTAAATCCAGTTTAAAATGTTCTCCCACAAATTTCTACCTATGGCCACGAGTTCTAGTATTTAAACTAATATTAAAGTAGGCATTTGGCTGAACAACATCCAGACCTGTTAGAATCTTATATACCTGGATCATGTCCCCCCTTAGTCTCTTTTGCTTGAGGCTGAACAGATTCAACTCAGCTAACCTCTCCTCATAAGACATTCCTCTAAGACCTGGAATCATTCTTGTAGCCCCTTGTTTAACCCTTTCCAAGGCAGCAATGTGTTTTTGGTGACCAAAACCTGCACACAAAATTCTAGATAGGGTCGTACCAAGGAATTATATAATCTTAGCATCGCCTCCCGTTACTTAAACTCCACACACCTAGAGATGTAACCCAACAACCTACTGGCCTTTTTAATTGCTTCCCCAAACTGGTGAGAGTGGGACATGGAAACATACACACCTGGGTCTTTCTCATAATCAGCTACCTTTATTTCAGTGTAACCCATAAAATATCCCTACTTTATATTTCTGCTCCCTGCATGGATTACCTTACCTGGCAGCTGAAATTTAACATAGATAAATGTATCAGCCCAGTCGCTAATTAAATCAAGATTCCATTGTAGCCTCAGTGCTGCTAATTCGGTATCTGCTACACCACCAACCTTCATGCTGTCTGCAAATGTAACCAGTTTACTGTATGTATTGGTGTCGATGTCATTAATGAAAATTAGGAACAATAGTGGTCCTAAAATTGAACCCTGCGGTACCCCACTATGAACACAGGCCCACTGTGACATTGTGCCTCTAATAACTACCCGCTGCTTCCTGTCTGTTAATCAGTTTTCAATCCAAGCTGCTACAGTTCCTAAAACCCCTGCAGCTTTGAGCTTAAGCAAGAGCCATTTGTGGGAGGCAACATCAAAAATCTAAGTTGATCACATCTCACAACCTCATCACTCAAATGTTTTGTCCCTTGGGTAATTTGTTTTTCTACAAATTGGTGCACCCAATATAAACATATAAATTCATTTTTATAATGTATTCTAAGTATTTAGTTATGTTGGTATTGTTTGAACTTTAATTCTTTGATTTCTGTCTGAAATTCTTGAAATTTTGACTAATATTACCGATGATGCCTTTGTTTGTTGCCTTAATGTTTAGGTCCACATAAAATAGTTTGTTGTTGTTGAACGTTATTTTTATGGTGCTGCAGAATACAGCATTAACATGTCTAGGAATTAACAAGAAATCATTTTAAGTTTAATGTCCACAGCAACGTTCATTTATCTATCCATCCATCCATCCATCCATCCATCCAATCTATTAATGAACAGGGCATAATTCCTAGTACACCCTGGATGGGAATCCAGCCAACCACAAGGAATATAATCAGTCAGTTAAGTACACATCCACCAAATCAACTAAACTGCATGTCTTTGGACTGGGGAAGGCAACGGCTTCCCTTGGTGGAAACACCTGCACAGAGATGACATGTAAACTGACCCTCTAGATTGAGGGTGTGAATGGGTAAAGATTTAAGTGTGCCATATCGTCAGTAACATATTGTGCATAATATGAGTCAATGTCCTTTGTCTGCTGTGTTTAACATACATATGCCGATTATGGCATTTCAAAAAGCTACGGTATTATGCAATTGCCTTTTTCAAACCCAAAACATGTTCTCACTCTCTCACTAGGAAGGAAGATCTACTGTAGGCAGGACTACAAGACAAATGCAAAGGGCAAAACAAGACCTAAGCAAGAGTACAGGAAAAATGCACATAACATATGTAGAAAATAAGACATAGATTAGAGTGGTAGAAAATGCAAAGGACATCAATAGGAAACAAGATGTAGGTAAGAGTATAGGAAAAATGCAAAGGGCATCACTAGGAAACAAGATGTAGGTAAGAGTATAGGAAAAATGCAAAGGACATCAATAGGAAACAAGATGTAGGTATAAGAGTATAGGAAAAATGCAAAGGGCCAGAAAGCCATGCTTTTCCCTAGTGAAAAAACCCCTGAGAAGGTCTTGGTAATTAGGGCAGGTGAACAGAGTAGTTGGCTGGCACAGTGGGGCCTTGTTCCTGCTGCAGCTTGCGTATTGTTCTCATGAAAGACAAAGGCAATTTCTTTCAGGAAAGAGAAAATGGATGGGGCATTAATTTTGAATATGGTAACTTAGAATAATGCAGAGTAACTGAAGGAATGCTGATGGTAGAAGCTGAGGAGGTTACAGGTACCATGGTTAAGTGTCTAGAAGGTGGGAGGTCATAATTCATTGGCCTGAAGGAGTTGTGTTTAATCTCCCATGGATATTTTTCTACAAGAAATATGGAATTAATGCAGATCCATTAGTGAGTAACATAAAATAAAATTAAGTAATTCTCGAATATGACATATTCTGAGAATAATTATTTACAGTTAGAGGATCTTTATAACTTCCTTTTAAAACCTTATAACTATACCATCAATAGTAAAAGTAGCCTGTACACACAGCTTGCTTCCTATAGTGCGCATCAATTTAAGTATATTTGGAAACTGTTAAACACAAAGAACAATGGCAACACCAGTCAACAAGTAAACACATTAGCTGTATATTTACATTCTGGTTGAACTGACATAAGCTACAGTATGTTCTTGCTGCAGCTGTGATTGTCTCCTCTCGTTTGCTCCTACCTTCCTCTTACATCTTTTTTTTTTCTGTGAGGCAGTTTTCTCCGGTGCTCTTAGCTGCTACTGGTGAGATAAGCTTCGCTCTCTGAGTTTGGGTTTAATGTAATCCCTCTTCTTTTCTGAAGAAAGACAGTGGCCATCCTCATTCACACAGAGACATAATGAGGAAAGCACCAAGGAAGGGGAAGGAGTCACGTGAGGCAGAAATTGGATTGCCTTGTATTTTATTTAGTTATACAATAAAATATTTACAGAGGCACGTGACTTGTGATGGGGGGAAAAGTGTGTCCTTGATTATCAGTGAGGAACTGGTGGTCTGGACAGAGCAGATACTATTATGCATGAAATAGGAGACCTCACTCGAATAATGTCCTTTAATATGGTGGCCAATCATTCACGAAAGTAATGGTCTGAACTTTTAATAAATGTGATAAAAACAGAGGAGTCTGAATGTGTTCAAGAAATAACTGACAACATATAACAATACTATATGTGTCACAAGAGTTCCGGCCATAAAATTATCCAAGTAATAATTTCTGGTGTTAGAAGTTACCAGATTTTTACCAGATAGTTACCAGTCTTTTCCCCAAAGTTTTAGGAAACTGCTACTTAGGTCAGAGAGACAGTCTTCCGTGCATATTCTATGTGCAGTTTTTTAGAATGTTGAAAACAAAGTTCTTGATACATTTGCACGAAAATCTACAAGAATTTATTTGGTTTTTTAAAAATTCACAGTTTCAAAAAGTACATGTGACACCAAACGAAGGTGATAGGTTTGGTTTCAACATGGGTGGGAACCAAATCAAACCCAGGCCCCCCACCACCCTAAACATGCACTATACTCCCAAAAAATTGGCATGGACACGTCCCTACTCAAATATTTACTCTTGTATTAAACATAAAATTCTAAAATATTTACAAAATTTTATTATCCAAAATCAAAGCAATATGGGTAGCGGGTAAAATAATTAGGTATTTAATTAATATTTCATTATCCTTAAAATAATCATTTTAGTCAATGTGACATGGGCAGGTTATTGATTATGCTGTTCTTTCAGAGATATCTGGAGATAACTTAACTTAACTCTGCCTTCATACATTTTAAATGGGTATGTCTTTGTCGATTGAGAACATCCTGGGGAATATAGCTTACTTTCTTCAAAGTGTTTGTCTCTTGGGTTGATGACCAGAGACTTATAGAATTTAGGAAATCGGATAGATAAGTGAAAACAATACATGGTAAATCTGCATACAACATAGAAATTTTGAGGGAAAAAAATCAGTCAAATATGTGTTCCACATCAGCCAGTACCATATACTGCCGCCTTAACGCTGCGTCGTTCATAAGATCTTAGCATAGAACTTGTTCGAATGACATAGCGTTAAGAATGCTTTGGTAAACTCACCCCACAATAGTTGGTAAATAAGTAAATCAACTGGTAACAATATAATCAAAGGAAGTAATAAAATTAAATTTAAAAACATACATAGCCAAATTGGCATGCTGAAATTTATGATTGTAATCAATACACACCAAAATTAAATAATAATAAATGACGCTGAGCCTCCTAGCAATGAAGCAATGGGCTACGAATGAAAACCTTCATGCTCCATAATGCTTTATCACCTAAAACAGTCGGTAATTTAAAACATGTGGCACTGAATATTGAATCATAGTCCATTAAATGCCTTGGCATCCGTTTTTGAGGTTCAGCTGGGTGTAAAGATATCAGCAAATTTCCAGACATCCTCACTATGTGACAAAACCTGTTGTTTTGGTGTTGTGGAGACCATTTTTTCGGTCCTCAGAAGGGGAACTTCAATTTTATAAAAATCTACGACTGCAATCAAAAAACTATACATGCCAAAAGACTATTTTGCTTGGTCACTTATGGTTAAGGTTACAGCTCAGTCGGGGTTATAGTTGGGATTAGGGTTTTGCCCTTAGAAATGAATGGAGAGTCCCCACAAAGATATGAATACAACCGTGTGTGTGTGTGTGTCTGTGTCTGTGTGTTGATTAGGTTTATATTACATTGTGGGGACCAAATGTCCCCCACCATGTATTAAAAACCTGTTTTTTTATGTTGTAGGACATTTTTCCCCTAGAAAGATCTGTGAATGCAATAAAAAAAGTAAAAACGTTAAAATTCTCATTTTGTTTGGTTACTTATGGTTAAGGTTAAGGCTGGGTAGGGGTTAAGGTTTGTCGTATTGGGATTATAGTTCTCCCTATAGCAATGAATGGAGAGTCCCCACAAAGATATAATTACACACCTGTGCGTGCGTGCGTTTGTGTGTGTGCCGTGTCACGGACTGGCGTGCTATTTCTCATGACGCTTACCGGGTTAGGCAGTGAGAAGTTGGATGGATTTTTACAAAATGTTCCGGGAACACACCTTTTATAATTAAAATACTCTATAATAAATAAAAGAGAACTTTTAAGAACATTCACAGAAAGCAAGACACATGCATAGAAACAAATATATATATATATATATATATATATATATATATATATATATATATATATATATATATATATATATATATATATATATATATATATATATATACACACACACACACACACACACAACTGGAGGAATGAAAAATAAAAGAACTCTACTCTTAGTTTGCATTGAGATGTTTAGCGTTATTAGAAAAAGGCACACATGGTGTGTCTAAATTAAATTAAGAGTAGTGCAGCAGGCCGCCATAAGCTGCTGGTCTCGCAGCAGCTGCGGTTCGTTTTTAGTAAAACCACAAATCCTATAAAAACTACACGACATCCAGTGTGCTCACTCCAAATGAATCTTTAAGAAGTAAGGTCCCCCCAGCACTCAAACCAGCTTCAAAAGTTAAAAACCAAGAACAAGTTCCAACATACACCATAATTGTATGCATGCAAATTACCCTGGATGTGTGACCTGAGAAGCTCTCCATTAATTAAACAATGGCAAAACATGCGGCAAAACATGCACCAAAGCAAGGAGAGGTTGGGAAATGCCTTCTGTCTTGGGACAGAGAGTCAGGTGCCTGCAATTATTGGGGTTAATTTAGTTCACCTACCCCTTGTTCCCCGGCAAAAATTTTACATCTTCTACTTTGTTTTGCTCCCTACATAATACTGACTCCTCTCCAAAGACCCTGGCCTGGACCTTGACTACTCTGGAACAAAAAAAAAATTCCAATAAACCTTTAGTTTGCAGCCAGATCCCAGCATCACATTCTTCTACAGTATTTGCCATCTTTGCCAAAGATACTGTCACGCTAAATAAATGAGAGCAACGTTTAAGCCATATTACGTTATCACTGGAAAAAAAAAACAAAAAATAAAAAACTGGGCCTCCCTGACCATGCATCCCCCATAATCCACAGGATCTCCTGTCTACTGGTCCCAGCTTCCTTTCCAGGCAGACCGCTGTGTCCTTCAGAGTCGAGCCAATTAAGATTGCCAATATATTCTCACTCATCAAGCGGATGTCCAGAGCATGGAGTGGGGACATAACGGCTTTTACAAGAACACATTGCTCAGAACATAAATATAAAAAGCCACATTCAACAATTTTCAACAGCTATAGTAAAGTAGTATCCAAGCATGTGGATTTTGCCCTATAAAGAACTAGTGTCCCGTCCAGGATCTGCTTCTCTCTTATGCACTATGTTTGCCAAATTAGGCTCAGTCTCATTGTAACTCTTTGATAACCAAGTAAAAAAGATTATTTATGTCCTATAAGCTTGACCACCCACATAAACCGAGGGCATATTTACAGTGTCATATTAAAACTATGGAATGATTTGGTACGTAGTCTCAATGCAGTCAGTTCAAAGGTTTAATTGTAAGAAATCATTAAGTGTCACTGAAAGGCCACAACACTACAGCTTCTAAAGAGGAAGTGAAGCATAAGAGAAAATAACTTTACCACATTTTCTCAGGGTCTCAGCCGTTCCTCTTTTCTATCTACAAATCCTTCAGGGAAATGATGTTGCATGGGAAACAGATATATAATTTATAAATAAATATACGATTTATCAGAACGGTAGATGTAGAATCAGATATTGCAATTTGGTTATACGCTACTGAATTTCAATCCTCAAATTGTTCCACATGGGTCAAAGTAAGGCCATTTGTATATGCTTATATAGTGAATAAAACAAATGTGAGAAATTCAATGTTCCCTACCAATAAAAACTCTGACATTGAGGAAGGAGGAAATGACATGAGAGGAAAAGGAGAAACAGGGTAAAATCTGAAATTCAAAAAAAATAAGACAAAGGGGGCAAATAAGGGGAAAAGAGATGGCTGACTGGAAGACTGGAGATAAGGACACATTAATTTAATTGATTTTAGATGCCTCTTGATGATTTTGTACATTTTACACACTTAGATGGTTTTCTGGATTTATTAGTAGGTTTCCCATGGTAGGATCCAACTGAGCTTTATCTCGTATTTTTTATTATTATTGTTGTTGTTGTTGTTGATTATAACATCATGATAAAAACAACACTACAATGGCATATCCTCAAATAATCCTGAAATATATTCCAAATATCTGAGAAACACTATCTTTCATGTGTCAGTCGTCCAGTATTTATTAAGGAAGCTACATATCTGACAGGTCAGACTTGATTCAGCTTTGTACCTTTGTGTGTATTTCCAGTGCGATTATTATTGGGGTTTTGCAGCTCTGTCCATATAGCTCTCATCTCAGATTCCTTGAGTTGATTGGGTTGTGTTTAGTTTGAATTTGGGATCTCATCTGAGCCTGTATATATCGTAAAATAGACTGCATCAATAAATCATGTTATGGCGTGGCAATGAATGGGCTGTTTGGGTTGGAGTGGCCATCGTGTTTTAACAGAAATGCAAATGTGCGGTAATTTTAATTGTATCTTTGTTAGTCCTATACAAATGCTATAATGACCCATATAATGAGGCTGATAATGGCTGGCTAGACTATAACAGGGTTAGGTATGTGATATTCACGAATCATATTGATTTGCAGAATTCAATATGAATCAACTTGCACAACTTTTAAAACAACGCTAAGTTAGGAATACAAAAAATCGGCAATATATTAAAAATGGTTCACTTTGCCATTTTTTTTCATGGAGATTGAAATAGTTTCCAGTGAACGGTAAGAAACAGATAAATTTGATGAGTAAATATTCTAGAAGTGTAGAACTCATATAATGATGGTCTCCTTTATGAAACTGGGACCTGCTGCTCTTTGATTCGTAGTTCTGTTAGATATGCAACCCCCACGGCCTTTCCACCCCCACGGCCTTTCCACCCCTACGGCCTTCTTAAGGAGACTCAGATATTCCAACTCCGCTGTTTCTCTCTATTCTCTTTCAAGAAGCCTTACTGAAAACCAGCTCTATCAAAGTAAATGAGTCCTTGAGAAAGATCCAGGTTTTCAAGGAACAACTTATTGCTGGTATTTCAGTCTCAGATAACCAAGTACTTGAATACAGTAAATAAATAATAATGTAAGTGCAGAGTATAATATAATAAGAACATTATCTTGCTATAAATTCAAAGACATACCCTCAAAACACAAAAAAACCAAAAAGGTGATGCATTCCCCATGAACTTGACTATCTAAGGCTCCAGTGTGACTGGCCATGTCGCTCTCATACATAAAACTGCTTTTTGAAATTTGTTTTAGATCCTGCCCCATGAAATATTGATGTTGTGTAAGAAACATGGACTAGGCTCCTTCCACTAAAACCTTGCTATTATCCATGGACTCTGAAGAAAGTTGTCATTGTAACCAGATGATAAACCTGCTTTAGGCCCCTTCTGATTGCCATGAGCAATTGGGCATGACTAAAGGTGTTCCTCTTTCTTTTGCTTTTATTGTTTCTAACCCCCCCACCCATGACAAATGAAAATCCCACTCCCTTGACTTACTTGATGTTTTTCCTGTTTTCCCATGTTCTCCACTCCTTTAAAAGTAATCGGTGTTCTATTTGACATCCCTGCGGCCTACAGATGAATTGAGCAACTCTAGTATTTCCCCTAGGGGGGGCTTCATGCCCGCTTCCCATCACCTCTTGCTGATACCGTACTCTGCGCAGAGAGAAGACGTTTGTGATTCATGCTTCTCAAACATTCGTTAAAAAAAGAAAACTAAATCGAATAAAGGGTTCTTTGCGCCCATTAATATATAGAGCTGTTTATATAATCAACAAAATAAAGCCGACTCTCGGCTCCTTCAGCCAATATTTACATTCCATCAGCACTGATCAGTGCCGCGTTTCCACTCGTTGTCTCTCCATGATAATTCCGCACCAGGCATCACTAAGCTAGCTCCTTGGTGCTGCTTATGAATGTCGACCAAACAAGGTTTTGTCTAAATGAAAGAGAATGTTTGTTTTCCACTAGTTACTTTAAAAGGTTTTAAGGTTTTTGTTTTTTTTTTTTTTTTTTCTGCAGTTAGCCAAAGAAGTTCCCGTGGTGTTACTGTCTTGAAAGCGGAGAAGTCTCCCTGGATGAAAAAAGGCGAAAGAATCCTTCTTTCTTTGTGCCAAAGCATGCCAACACATTTTATCATACCCAAATATATGCGGCTGTAAATAATTAATCTTATGTGCTCCTCATTATTTCTGAGCTGCCTTCCTTCTGAACAATAAAACACTCTAGGCAGTGTTCCTACAGTTCTTTTTCCGCATGGTGCCAGTATCTTCATCATTATGGAGTTCAAATAAGTACTGATAGAGAGATATAGGGGAAAAAATGTAAATCTGAAACGGACTTCGCTGCAAACTGTCTCTTACATCATTATTGAGTAAAAACCAGAATGACGTTAACGCTAATTTTATCAATTAAACCGATTTTCTTTTTCTTCGGGAGTTTTTACTATAGCATTGTTAATATCTATATTAGGGAAGTAGCATTTAGCTCTTTTAAGCTTCCTAAATGAACACGATTTAATTCGTGAAAAGGACAGTATGATAGCGAAAATGACAATGTGCTGCCTATTCTCATTGACCTCAAGACTTTTTCTGGATATTAAATGCTGAAATAGTTGCTTTGATCTTTTTAATAGTCATTTTTATGCGTTTTATGCACATAGGCTGATTAGGCGATGGGAGCTCCCTATTTAGTTCTTGAATTAGTTTTTAATCTTTACATTTTTTGGATACAATAAAATATCCATCCTTACTTTTCTTCATTGTTACTGAGTGTATGCTTTTTAAAACTGCATTTTTTTAAAGCACGTGTTTCAATTATATTGAGGATAAGTCCATTTTTTTATTTTTGAGTGCATATAAGTCTGTTATTTGTTTGCTGTTTTTTACAATAAATGCCAGAGAGAGACATTTCCAAATCATAATGAATAAAATAAAGATTTTGAGTACAAAACAGCATTACTGAGCAACAATGTGATTAGATGAGCATGACCAATACAGGTGAAATTAATATATCCTACTTTTGTATCCTACTTCTTTCACATTATGCAAACTGCTGGAGAGGAAGAAAACGCTAACAAAATACAAGAAAAATTTGTATTAGTCTGATAAAACATTTCTATCCATCCATCCATCCATTTTAGTACCTGATTATCCTATTCAGGGTGTAGGTGGTGGGGGGTGGGGGGGTCCATAGCCTCTCTTGGAAGCTATGAGCACAAGGCAGGGAATAACTCAGGATGGGGAGCCAACCCATTACAGGGCACACTCACACACACCAGTCAAGGCAATACAAGTGTATTTATATAGTACAATTCAAATGCAAGGCAATTCAAAGTGAATGCACGCATTCACAGGCAATTTGGTAACTCCAATTAACCTCAGCCAGATTTGGTGAGTGTTTGGGGGATGGATTGAAAAACCCAGAGGAAACCTCACGACCACACGAACATGCAAATTCCACACACATGGATTTATTTATTTTTCTTAATTGTTTAAACGGTTGCACAGTCGGATAAGAGCGGTTCAGCATACATCTCACTGCGTATTGTACGTGTATAACTATGCACGTGACAAATAAGGAATCTTGAATCTTGGGTAAAAAACTAAGAAAAAAAAGTTATGGCGAAGACTCGAACCCTAGTCCCAGAGGTGTGAGGTGCTACAGTAACCACTGTACTAATCACATCAAAAAGGTCAAATTCAAAATATCAAACTACTGATGCTATCAATCTCTCTTGGTTTGATTTGAATATTTCAGTGCTGCTAATGTGTTAGATGTTCTCCATTGAGTAATCAATATAAAGTTTAGGTTTTTATTATTTATTATTATTTGCATCATATTTGCACGTCTGGCTAACAATTGTGGTCAACGGATGCTCTACAGCACATTAGCATCGCCTGATGACCCCCTGTGGAAGTAGTATTGAGGACAGACAACCCAGCTCTTTATATTTATGTGAGAGAGAGGATTAATATTTCTTAACTTTGTCAATAACAGTGCAAGAGAATCTGGCAAGATGAGACAAAATAACTCTGGCCACCTGTGCCTGACATACTGCTTGACCACCCCTTACTCCCAAACCACTTTATTGATTGATGACACTGGAAGCTTTGCCTTTACTGTACTGACCAGAGAAGATTAATGACGGACAGAGCCTCCACGTCTGCTTGGTGAAACCTCGCTGACTGCAAAGGTGTAGCCTCCAGCTACCGATAACACATCGCCTCATCGAGGATGTTAAATACACCACAAGGAGACCAATGGCCAAATATGATTTTCTCAGCTTATTTTTTCAGATTACAATCGTTTTTTCAACCAAAATCCCCATGGAAAATTAAAAATAAGTCAAACCAAGATGACAGTGTCATCCGTCAGGTAGATTCTGCTTAACTTCATCCATCCATCCATCCATCCATCCATCCATCCATCCATCCATTTTCTGAAACTGCTTATCCTGTTCAGGGTTCTGGAGGCTACAGGCGCAAGGCAGGGAACAACCCAGCATGGGGTGCCAACCCATCACAGGGCACAGTTACACAACATTCACACACACACACACACCATTTGGCAACTCCAATTAGCCTCAGCATGTTTTTGGACTGAGGGGGGAAACCGGAGAACCCGGAGGAAACCCCACGATGACACGGGGAGAACATGCAAACTCCGCACTCATGGAACCCAGGCGGAGACCTGAACCCATGTCCCAGAGGTATGAGGTGACAGTGCACCACCGTGCCGCCCCACTTAACTTCATTTGTAACTTTATTTAAGCGCTTGAAACTGGCCTTTTAGCTAGGACTGGCTTGGACCACAGTGGCGCTGAGATCGGCAGGTAGCCATGACAGCTCAATTCGCTTGCCATATTCAGGTTCATCTTCCCCAATTAGTTGCACATGCTTTTATTGAGCTCTTTTCATTCACTTTTTAAGATTCTGTTTAGCTCTGGGATGTCAGGTACTCAGTTACTCGTTTTTGATGTACGAGGTATGTATAACTAAGAACTATCATTAGTCTTTACCGAGATTCTTCCTTTAAACTTGTTTTCCTTAGAGAAACTGTGACACATTACACCTATTAACATGATGCAGAAGTGATTAATGGTGAAATACTGTGTGTTTCACGTAGCAATATAGTACTTGTTATACAGTTGACATAAAATTCACGCTAGATAAAAATCAATGTTATATAACGGTCAGAATATTGTTTGGGATTCTGTGCAGGGGAATTATTATTATTATTATTATTATTATTATTATTATTATTATTATTGTCATCAAGATTTTTTCTGTCACTCAAATATGTAGCTTCCATGCTTGAAGTTCTGTTATAAAATTATCTGAATCTATGCTTGCAGAAAGCACTGCATGCAACCTACTGACATGTAATCTTCTTGCCAACTAATACATAACAGTTGGGCCTTTGGAGGAAATGGGACTTGGTACTGAGATGGCAGGTTCATTATGCACACCTGGGTGTTTTGGGTTGTTGCCAAAGGTTTGTGCACAAAACACAATAAAAAGGGAGTGTGGTAGTTCTGCTTTACAAATCTTTAGCTCTTATGCTCAGTGGGTATTGGTACTACAATGCGAGAGTTCTGTAAGTAGAACACCTGTCATGTAAAAGCAAGAAATGACAGAAAACAAGGCTTGGTTTACTTTTTGTACAAGTATGGGAACAGGTACATTGGAATGTGTTAGTTTTCGCATATCCCATCCATCTTGAGCTCCTTTTTTAAAGACACACACACACACAGGGGTCTGAGCACACGGTCAGCCATTCTTCCAGCATCCTTGTAAATGATGGTAATGACAGGAAAATCTTACAGTGGCCCCAAGGCTGCAATGAATAGAAATGTATGTGCAAATACACTGTAAACCAAACCTTTCTCTTCAAGCATTGCATGTGTCAAAGGCTATTCAATCTCATTTGCTTTGCACTCATTAGTCATCGTGGATATGAATAAATGTGATTTCCACTATACTGCTTCAAACCAGCCATCCCTCTTGAGAAAACATTAAAACCTCCATTTAGGAGCAAGGACTACTGCAACATTATCCAATATAGCAGAGTAAACTAACCTGATCCTAGCCAACATTTGTTTCCTATGTTGTATGAAATTCAAATTAATTTAGGAAAAAAAACACAATGCATTTACCAACACTGAAAGTACAAAAACAACAGGAGAGGAATGTAAACACACAAGTTTACTCCAACAAAAAGGATAATTAGAAGAAGGAAAATTAAATACAGACATTAATATAAATAAATATAATAGCCAGAGCAAGGGGCAGAGATGGGTATCAGGTTGTAATAATATTACATCTGTCATTACTTTGTAATTCTATTATATTTCATTCTATTATATTGAATAGAAAAAGAAAAAACTCACTCAGAGAGGTCCTGTTCACAGCATTGATATCAAAGTTCACCATAAGCTTTTACATGAAGCAGGACTTGTACATTAAGCTGTTCAGTCCATGGACATTTGTGTCATTTGCCCTTCAATCTGTTTTTATCGTCTAATTTGCAATCCATTTGGACCAAACCAATTCTGGGTTATTTATAGAGCTGATTTAATATTGCGGTGGGCGCCACGGAAATTGATGCCACCCCTTAACTAAATCATGAGCATTGAATCCCTAGAAGACTATTAGGGAGCCAAAACAGCTGGTCCGTGGTATGAGCTGGCCAGTATCAATCTTTAATGAATGCAGCGCAGAGCCGCTCCGCCGGGATAATTGGGTTTACCTCGTATCATGGCGAAGGCTTGGAGACGTTCACATACTGATGCCAGAGGGGTGTCTTCAGCACATACAGTACATGGCATCAGCGCTCACTGCACTACATCAGTGCTTGCTGCTCCCTAAGCAGAGAGCAAAAGGGATCATTGAGCAGTAATTGGGCCTGTGGAAAGCGAAAGGGGTAAAGCGAAATCCCTTTAGCTTTCGACAGTATAGTTACTGAGCTGTTTTGCTTGTAACTTCCTAAGATGCTGGAGATAATTTAACCATTTCTACCAATTCTGCCTCTAAGAGCTGTATAATAACTACAATGCAAACAAGCCAGTCACTATATAAGAATTATATACAGCAAAATTTCACTGCTTCTGTAAAGTTATTGTAAGAACATGAGATCTCATTTTAACCCAGTAGTGCATTTGTTGTCTCGATTCCTTCTTTGCAGTTTTACGAGAAATACAAAATAAGATCAAATAGATCTCTGATCTAAAGGTATATGAGCAATTTCAGTTAGGAGAAGAATAATCTATACATAATCTTATTTCAATATGCCTTGAGATCCTGACATTATAGATAAAGTCATCAAAGGTTAGCATGAGGGTGCACTGAATAGCTATTGACCATGTCTTTACTAAATTCCATAAAATTACAAATTCTCTGTTTAAATTCCGACGCATGCACCCCCTGTCCTTTTCAACAGAATCTGCTTTTTGTTAATCAGTTAAACGTGCATGTCTTACATTGCCTTGCCAGAATGTATTTGATTCAGAAAGTTCAAATTCAGCACAAATACAAGTCTGGGTCTTATACAAGTCATGACCAGTACCAAAGGGTATTAAATCTCTGCTAGCACTTTCCTAAATCTAATGATTTACAATATGTATTCCCATTTTCAGTAAGAGATATGGGTTATATGATCTGCAAGAATAAATTATGAATTGGATTAGCTATAGATTGTAATTTTGGCTGTTGTGAAATTCATTTTGTCTTCTGCTTTCCCCTTCTCTTTACTGAGATTTATCCATTTCACGAAATCTTGCATACTACAGTCATCCATCGATGCTTGACATTTTATATAATGGAGCTTTCAGACACAAAATGTATTACTAAAACGTCATTTTATCATTAATTTAAATTACACAAACAGCTTCTTCCGACAGGAATTACCTGATTACTGCACTCTGACTCATTACAGCGCTGCACTTTCCCCCTAAACCACTGTAATTGCTTTTAGAAAAGAGGAGAACTATTTTGGCATAGACATAGCAATAACTCACCTGAGACACTGGCTTATAATTGACTTGGAATGACTGTTTCTGTCATATACCATCCCCTTTCATGCAGGGAGTTAGCACCTGAGAGAGTGAGTGGATTAAAAGGCAGGCGATATTAAGAGCGCTAAATTGCATTAGCTTTACAGCTGCGGTGCGAGTGAACAGTAAATTGGAAAGCATTGCTTTGGCAGTCTTCCCCAGAGTCTCTGTAGGCTTCTTCAAGTAGTCCAAATGCTAGTCCAGTGCTTTCTGGCAGTCTGCCTGGCAGGAATGGTAGTGACGAGGTAGAGGAGTCACAGGTCTGTAACACTATTAATACTCAAACCATCTGCTTTGACATACAGCACAGTCACCCTTCTGCTCAATGAAACACTTAAATAAAAACATGTAGACGTATCCTTTTTTCAGTTTGTCAAATTGTTACTTACATTGATAATTGTTCTTAGTAAAATATGTTAAAGGAAGCACTGTACATGTCTGTACATGTGGAGTTTTCTACTCGTATGCAATATATCATTTATCATTATTTACTCATGAGATGTTGCATCTTAAAGCAGCATAAAATGTTAATTGGCTTTCATATGTAATGCATTAAGACAAGTGGTTATAGAAAATGGATGGATGGATATGGCTTACATATACATAGTTCATCACAAAAACTATTTTTAACAATGTTAACTGGATACAGGTTCCTTAAGCTAGTGTCAAGAAATTTTTACAAATTGTTTAATGTGTACAAAATAATCTAGGGAAAAATTTGTTATATATGTGCATATATGGGGCGGCATGGTGGTGCAGTGGTTAGCACTGTTGCATCACATCTCTGGGACCCGGGTTCGAGTCTCTGCCTGGGTTACATGTGTGTGGAGTTTACATGTTCTCCCCATGTCGTCGTGGGGTTTCCTCCGGGTACTCCGGTTTCCCCCCCACAGTCCAAAAACATGCTGAGGCTAATTGGTTGATAAATTGCCCGTAGGTGTGCATGTGTGTGAATGGTGTGTGAGTGTGCCCTGCGATGGGCTGGCCCCCCATCCTGGGTTGTTCCCTGCCTTGTGCCCATTGCTTCCGGGATAGGCTCCGGACCCCCCGCGACCCAGTAGGGTAAGCGGTTTGGAAAATGGATGGATGGATGTGCATATATGTATCATATACATATTTTTTTTATGGGGATATAAAAATATTATTTCATGAAATGGTCATTCAGTCTATTTACTATGTAAACGTTGATCAGGTTTTGTCCTCCATAAGTTCATATGTTTCTCTGAATGCAAGACGGACATTTGATAGTGAGTTTTATGTTAAATTTGTTTGCTGAAAATTCAATATAATAAGCACTTTCCCGAAGACTTAGTATTCTTAACATTTTGCAATATTTAATGTATATAAAATATATTAATAAGAGATTTCACACATTAGACATATTACTGTAGCTTAACGGGCCACTTAATTTCTTTGTACTGTTTTTTATTCAAGTTTGTTTTGAACATTATGTGTCATTGACAATATGGGGTACATTCAAATTTTTATTCTTTCATACGATATTATGTTTTTCAAGAAAGTGCTGACATAACAGGACAAAAGAAAACCGAAATGTAACATCCACTGTTATGCTTTAATATCTGGGTGAAATTGCTCCCCTCTACCCCCGTATAGCAAACACAGAATAATATTTAGTCTAAAATGGGTTTATTGATGGTATTTTTGAAGATATGGCCAAATTATAGGAAATGTGAAGAAGCAGTAGAAGCATCTCTCGGCACATTATGATTTTGAATTCACTGTGTAATATACCACTGAAATAGTTGCCAAGCAATAAGAAAAGCCATAACCTCCTAGGGGCAGCCTGTGGGGTAGGAATTGATTCTCCCATGGATCTCACACTGTGCTGGGCTCTGCGTTCCTTCTGCAGCTCCCTCTTTCCCTCAGCTGGTTCTTATGAGCTGTCAGGCTAATAAGACTTGTCTGTGTACAAGAAATGACATCGTGGTTGAATTACGCTAGTTAATGTTTCCTTTAAGTCTCCATAGCAAGAGCTCACTTTTTTTTTCTTCTTGACTTGATGCTTTTCATGTTTCCATCCCCGAGAAATTAATGGAGCTTCTACTGTGCCATTGATATCAGTAAATTTAAATAATCACAAATTTTCAATTTACTGCATGAAAGCTGTAGCAACAATATGTCTGTTGGTATTTCCTGTGTGTCAGATTCAGATGCATTAAACAATCAAAAAACAGATTTTAACAAAAAAGTTTGTCTAATACATGTATGAGAAATAACCTCCCGTGCAAGGTGTTCCCATGCCTTGTGCCTGATTCTCTGTACTGAATAAGTGGCTGGAATATGGATGGATGGATGGATGGATGGATGGATAAATAAATAATAACTCTTTTTTTTTAACTATTAACAAAATGCAAGGGCACTCATTAACAGCTCATGGACATGAATAGAACAATAAACACAATATAACTATTAATTTGATGTTGTTCGCTTATAGTCTTAGTATTACAGAGAATAATACTGTACCCCTAAGGATTGGTTTATACACAATAGTATCGGGCCACCTGCATTCTAGGATGGTCATAATTCTTGAGCTAGTGCACCAGGCAGCCGTGTGATATGACACTAGGGCTGAGGTGGCGCTGTAGAGCAAAGCACCTCTTAAGTTACATTTATGAAGTGTGGTATGGATGCCATATTGAAAATGGTAGAAATTTTGGCTGCTATGGATATATTTTTAGCTAATATTGTCAATACTAATAACTGCATAACCTCTGAGCTACTACTGCACTACTTGCAGAATTTTCCGGAGCAGTTCAGCGAAATTACATTACATAGCTTACAGTATTTATTCTGTGGAAAATGAAAGATCGATATGTGAACCAGAATTCATAATGAATTATAAGAGGTCTGAAAGTACCAGTTCATAAGTGATGAATGAACTAATGCAATCCCTCGTCAGTCTTTGGTGCACATTCAATGAATGATCGAGGTGTATTTGCATGGACCGTCTGGATTTTTTCAATCTTTCAGTGCTATACACCCTCAGACATGACCCCCCCAGTATGGTTTCCATGCCTAACTTCTGTGATGAAAATTATGTTACTATAGCTGCGTGCTTGGTGGTGCGTCCACATCCACAGTAAGCATGAACCACTGTTAATATTGATAACTAAATTCCTTAGCTAATCTTCATAATATCAAGGGTAATTGACATTAATAAAGAGCATAAGACACTGAGAGTGCTTTTATAAGTAATACAAAATAACGTCAAATTAATCAGGTTAAGGTCCATGTGTGGGACAGTTCATACCCGTATATGTTTATCAGACAGGTGCTAAAATACCCTCCAAAATTCTCTAACTAAAATGTCAGGCAGAAATCAATACTAAACTGGAACAGAACCAAGTCCAAAACACAATCAGATGGGGAAATGCAATTAGAATTTGAATGGCTAGGAAAACTAGATAAACACTTGGTACAGAGAAACTTGTAATGCTTCAAACTCAACCATGGGACTGGAGCAGTATTTATGATTTTATGTAGGGAATTAGTTGGCAGTTGTAATCATTTAACAGGTAAACAGATTTTGAGGAAGAGTAAATGCAGACTGGATTCTGGATGCAGAGGTCATGCCCTATAGCCGATACACGTTAACCCGTCCCTCCAATGTCAGCATCTGACGCGCTGCACCTCCGGCGGTGCTGACGGCTGCATCTTTGTGGGGCTGGACGATCAGGGTGATTCCAACGGAAGTCTGACAAGTGATAGATCCAGGATATCACCCACCAGAACCCATATCCCTCCCTGTCTATTAGGTATCGGGCTATAACGGACAGGCTTGAGCAGAGAGACATGGAACATTGGTGATATCCAATACCAGGGAGGCGACTGGAGATGGTAGGTTACTAAGTTAGTTGTGCTGACCTCGGTGGTATAGGGGAACAAGGCAATGATGGTGATCGGCAGATTATTTTCTGTGCCCAAGTTGCCCATTGCAGATGAATGTGTCTTCCAGATGTATCCTCTCCTCCAGAACCATTCATTTAATGCAGACATGTCTGTGGGTTCTGTCACCCGTAACTATAGTTGGGGGTGATAGCCTGAAATATATTGAGAAGGTGTCATATATAACGAGGTGTGCACATCTGAATTTTTGCATATTCCACCAGGGTAATATCCTAACTCCATTCTTATTGGTTGGTAGAGAAGTATTGCTGCAGATAGCAACCAATCGCCTCAAAAAGTCACTTGGACTGTCCATTTCCTGGGGACGGTAGTCTAAAGTTAAAGCTACATTCACTCCTAGGTATGTGCAAAAAGGCCTGAAATACCCTGGAGGCAAACTTCAGACCCCAGTCTGACACAATGCCTAATGGTATACCAAAAAAAGACTTGATTCAAGAGACTTTCAGCCAGATGTATAGCCGTGGGAAAGGCCATGAGTGAGATGAGGCGGCACATCTTTGAAAATCAATCAACAATGACCAGGACAGTTGTTTTTCAATTTAAGGGAGGTAGATCTGTAATAAAGTCTAAGTCAATATGAGACTATGGCCAGTGCTGAATGGGTAGCAGGTCTAACTCCGCAGCAACTGTCCCAGTGTTTTAGATTCTGGGTACGTGGGGCAGGACAGGACTTCTTCCATCGATGATGGCAGAATCTCCAACTCCTGGGTTCTTGTGATTCCTGGACGGTCAGTACTAAGGGAGGTACAGTTTGGAGCCCCTGGAACAGGCGAGGATGGATCTGGCGAGGACAGCTGTTTATTTAGGGCTGTTTCCAGTGGCCGTGTTCCTTTAGATGGTTAACTGCAGTTCGGGAGGATACTGACGACAGCCGTGACTTACAGTAAGGTGTAGCTTGGTCATGGCTTTGAACCTATAGAAGTTTGTGAACCCTAAAAACTGCTGCAGCTCTTCAACCGTCTAAGTCTCAAGTCAGTAACTAGCAGGCCCTGATCCATTCATTCCCTGGGGACCCAATACATAACCCTGATAGGAGTTTGTGAACCTATGAAATTCACATTTCTCAGCTTCAGCAAAAAGAGGATTTTTCCCCCCTCAGGTATTGTAGGACTGCTTGAACATGGTTATAATGTTCAGCCAGGCTTGAGGAATAAACCAATATGTCATCAATAAACAAAATGACAAACTTGTCAATCATGTCGTGAAATACCTTATTCACAAAGGACTAAAACACATAGGTGGCACTGGCTGAGCTGTACAGTATAATGAGATATTTATACCGCCCCTAATGGTTATGAAAGTGGTTTTCCACTCATCGCCCTTGTGTATGTGAACCACATTATATGTGGGGCAAAGGTCAAGCTTAGTGAAAACGAATCTTTACAAACCAATTCTAATGATACTGGGATAATGGGCAGCAGGTAATGAAATTTCACGGTGACATCATTCAAGGCTCTGTAGTCCATATATGGACAAAAAAAATGGATCCTGGCAGCAAAGTAGAGGGTGTGATACATCCATTGGTCAGCACATCTTCAATGTACCAATGTCAGGATTCATTCTCAGGACGGGATAAGAGAATAACCTTACTTTGCAGAAGAACTTTGCAAACACCATTAGATTAGTATTTCTTTACTTCACAATTAAGCTAGGGGTCGCTAAACACAATTATATACAGTAAAAGTAAAAATATAAAATATAAAAGTATGGTAACAGAGAAACTCTCAATACCTCACATTGAATCTCTGTACTAGTATTTACAGTGTATGATACTAGATAGGAAATACTTTGTAGGTACGATCAGTTAACAAATTAAATTTCCAGGCATCTGGATCCAGAGGCAGATGGGCTGGAGGTTATGACATAACCAAGATAAGTGTTATATGATTGGTCATAAATGGCAAAGGTATGATTTATTGTTATCATATGTTTTTTCATGGGTTACTTATTAAAAATGATAACTTGAAAAGTATGACAATGAATCGCAAGCTCATTAACCCAAACAATTCACTAGTTTCAGGTTTTTATAATTTATCATTACCAATGACAAACTAACATCAGTCAATTCATTTCTCATTCGCAGGATCTACGTTTTACCACCCATGAAGCAGATTTCTTTGTTTATTTTTTATTTATTTTGTACTGGATTTATTCGTTGTTTGTGTTTGTTTATTATTCCTCAGCATTTTGTATGGTGACATGTCATGTGCATTGAGTTACACACACACACATACACACACACACACACACACACACACACACAAACTAAAACATTAAGTGGGGCACTTTAAGTGGGCTTTAAAGGAAATAACAAGGAACCTAATTATCAATCTGTGTGCAGTGGGCAAATACAGAGCCATGGCACTAAACTGTTTACAAACATTTAACATATGCGTTGTAAATGAAAAAGGAAAATGGGCTTGCTGGGAGATGCAATTAAGAGGCTTTTAAAACTTTAGGTCCCCTACTTATAGCTCGCCCCCCCTCCAAGCCACTTCCTTTGTTAAAATATTGCCCATATCCGAGAATTAAGGGCACCCACTTTAAAAGGGGACGAGGTCAAATGTTAACTGCTGCTCTCTTGTCTGGAAGGAACATGACAAGTCTTTAAAAACTCCAGTTGCCAAAAGCAAATCAAAGGGCTCAAACAATGTGTTTGAAACCTTTGGCCCCTCCATCATCTTAATTGCAGGAATAGCAATCAATTTGTCAAATACAGAAAAGAGTCTGAGGCCTGGAAACATTAAAGGCAGTGGGCAGCAATATCAAACCATCCTGGATCCAGCAAAGAAGGGACTGGTAGCCAACTGCAGATTAACTAAACACCTTTAAGGCCTGATTGTATGATGGTTGGTATTTATTTTTATTTTTCATATGCTGCTTCTTCTTACATCCATGTTAAGGGTGAAAACTTGATTTTCCACTGTAACTTTAATTTCTTGTTATAGCTTAATTGTAAACTGGCACTTAATATAAATGAAGATGAAACATTTTTCTCTGAATCTATCTTAATTTCTTAAGACGTTTTTGCCCCCTTTATCAAAATTACTGTTTTTTTTTTTATTTATTTGCACATGGTTTCACATGTAATTAAATGTGCAAGATTCGGGAATCTGAGTGCCTGGTGATGGGTTAGCACCTGATCCTGGATTATTCCCAGCCTTTCACACATGGCTTCCGGGATAGGCTCAGGAAGCCAACGTCTCCTGGATGGATGAGCAAATGAATACAGGAAGTATCATTTCTCAGGCATGGGATGGTGGATCACTTGGCTTTGTTATCATTATATTTATGTGCAAAATCTGAATTAGCTAATTAAACAAATGTTTGTTTTACAGTATACTTTTATTATTATTATTTTCTGATGACCCCCTCATAGACAGCAGTAACTACAATGATCTTTTATTACTCTCCTGACCTCATTCTGACTTCTGGGTGTCATTATTCATAGGAAAGGAGGATAGTTTCGACGGGGTGGGGGAGTTGTGGGGGATTGGGGTTGGGGACAGTCTGCACAGTGATCATCTATAACTCAGCTCAGCTTCAGATATTTCTTCTGAAGAGACAGAGTTGAGACCATTACCCAGAAAATGTTATAACCCATATGCTATTTTTAAATCTTTCCTCTCCACAGCCTTTTGTAATTTAAGACTGTCCTGCTCAGGCTAGGAGCAGAGAAGGCGCATTCATCACCAAGGGAAGACTGGAGTGCAAAAGTGTAGCGGAAAGAGGAGTTGGGAAGAAGGTAGTGGTGTTGGGATCCAGCAGGAGAGCCTGTGGTTCCTTGTTAGGGTTGATCCAGAAACCATTGCTCACCAACAAGAAAACATCTGTTCCAGGCCTCATTAAACGTTTCAGATGAAATGTGTTTAGCAACTGCAGTTGATTATTTACCAGAATGCTTGTCAGAAACTCAAACAGCAAACAGTATAGTGAATCATCCACGTAAACATCATCCCAAAACAGAGATATTTCTGCTAGCTTTTTCACAGATTTTGAAAATTATACATTTAAAAATACATTTGTGAGAAGAATGAGATTTAGCAGAATCCTATCATGGCTTTTGCTGTTAAAAGCATTCAATGCTAGTATCAGTTTATTAGCAGTTTGTTTCCTAACTAATGAAATAAATAAAATGTTGACTTAGCCAACATGATGTTGAACTGAATATTGTTTCTCTGAACCGAACATTTTAACTTGAATAATCTCCGAGTTGCCTTATATAAGTGCAAAGATTAAATATTCCATTAAATTTCAGTTTATTGTATGGTATTCAGTTTATTTATTCATGGAATTCAGTGAACATACAGTGATGTATGTTGATTAACCAACCTACATATGTAAAGTCAAACCTTGTACAAATATTCAAAAATGTATTCCACCATATACTATATATCTGCAGCTTCTCCATGGCAAAAAAAAAGAATTGAAATGTGTTTCAAAACTTCGCAAAAAAATTTAATTGTACTTTTTGGTATTTAGA
Source organism: Brienomyrus brachyistius (assembly GCF_023856365.1). Lineage (NCBI taxonomy): Eukaryota > Metazoa > Chordata > Actinopteri > Osteoglossiformes > Mormyridae > Brienomyrus > Brienomyrus brachyistius. Next base: position 8,264,568 of record NC_064547.1, on the reverse strand, counting down.
TGTGGATTCAAATTTTGAATTGAACTAATTTAACAGGATCTCTTCAGTGATAAACAGAAAGAGTTGCTAAGGGACTAAAAAAAATGAAATGATGCAATGAATGTTGACATCTCCTAAATCTGCACTGTGAATGATGCTGTATGAATACTGGATGTCACTTGTTCCCTAATTTAAAACCAACACATATATAAATTTAGCCAGAACTCAGTAGTTCTAAATTTTATTTCTCGCATGGTCTAACTGTAGCTCCTTAGCCGTGCTTATGTTAAATTTTTTATTTATTTTTTTGACAACTGTAAATTTATTATGAGGCAAATGAACCAGTCGAAATGCCCAGAAACAGAGTCAGAGGAGAAGAAAAAGCAGAAGGAGAAATGGTGAGATTCGGAGTTGGTGACACATAACAAGGTAGAGTGGGAGTAGAGGTGCCCTGTTCTCCTGTATTCAGCCCCTCTATTTCCTTCAATTAGAGCAAGGGTCGCGGCCTGCTGGGCTGACTCCATGGTGTTAACTTAATGCACCGTGAAAAAATCATTATGCTGTGCTACAGATGGGGCCGGTCATGCAGAGGGATCCTTGTGCTCCCTTCAGAAAAACCTCTTTAGACGTGGCCCTAATAAACTGTACTGAAGCAAGTGTACTGACAGCAGCAACCTGTTCAACTGGAGGGTAAGTGAGGAGAGAATTTGCACACAAACACACACACAAGCACACATTTATATAATGCATGGGTGTGTGGTAAGAAAGGGGATTTATGTAATTTTTGTCAGTTTTTCATTCTGGGTTTATCTACCTATCAAAATGAGCTATAGAAACATAAATGTGTGAATAACTCCTCCAACCAGTAGGGGGTAGCAGTCCCTCTGATATTGATCTGGTGACACTGAGGTCATCGTTCCATGACTGAGTCATGAACCTGGAAGTTTGTTCGGTCAGCCAGCTATAGTTTCTGTTTGGTAAAAACACAGGGTTTTTGACTTAATCACTCACTCCCTGCAAACCTGAGCAGGATTAAGCGGGTGAAAAATGAATCGACTGATGGATTGCTGTTCACGTCTGCTACCTTTTGCGAGTTCTTTGACAAACCTGTTTTTCTTTTCTGCCATTTAATCCAGTTTGTGTGATTTTACTTTTCACATAAATTTTGCCTGGGTATGTGGTACTTTGCCTGGTTTGCTCTGAAAATATGTTTTGGTTTGGGCTTAATTTAATCACAAGTTTATTTATTATTTATAAATCCTGATCTTGGTCCTGTTCTTTATTTTCATAGACGCTCCACTGTTGGGGAAAGACAGCCATTTTAGGCAGAAAACCAGACACACAGAAATAAGGAGGTGTGACATGAAAGTCGACTGAACATCAGAGACGGCACATAAGAAGGAAACATATTTTTGATTATCTTTTTCTTAGAATTTCCACTTGTTTTTTGCTGTTCAAAGTCAAAAGCATTCTTCTACTGCTGGGAATATAAACAAAGAACAAAGTAAATCATAAGGAATGTGTGTGTACATTACTTGTCACATGGAGGATTATGTACTTTCTAAAAATAACTAGGATCTTCTTTGATCAGAGTGATACAGCACACCCTAAAGACTACAGGTTATTGCAATGGTAACCTCACATTGCCCTTGGTCTTGGCTAGCGTAGGAATTATAAACATGTTTCATAGCTCAATAAAACTATTAGTCAGTCAAACATTTTTGTCTCTCCATACCTTTTATACTACAAAAAGAAACATTTTGATGTATAACTAGGAACATACCAGTAAGTAATGGATTGAAGTATTGAGTTGCATAGTAACGTTGTTGTTTATAATGTGTGGTATTTTTAATAAATACTTCATGTGAGCGCTATGCAGTCGTCTCAACTTATTGCAGCTGCAGGTTCTATGGAGCTGCTTATTACTCCATCACTCCAAGTTTTTCTCCTTTGTTAATATAATTTATCAATTTACAATGCAGTCTATATGAGGATACTGTATATAGCTAGTTAAGGATACTTTAGTTATCCTGTATATATGCTGTATATATGCACATTCATACTGTTTTCATACTGAATGTATTCTCCATGTCTTTCTATTCAGTCCTGTTGTCTTCTCTGTTCTACAATACTTTACAATACTTTCTGTTCTAAAATACTGAATATGTATATAGGTATAGTGCAAATTTACCCCTCTCACCCTCATTGATATCTGTCTTGTGTGCTGTTGTGTTTTATGTCATGGAGAATGACATTTCGTCCCACTGTATCCTTATTGTGTGTTGTTGGGATGACAATAAAGCTCTGCTTATAACTTCTACTTAGGATGGATATGGCTAAAGCAAAGTCATTGTTTAACAAAGAAATGAATGTTGCTGAATATGAAATAAACCGAAAGATCATAACATTATATAATATGTATTATGTATGTGTGCATGTATGTGTGCATGTATTAATTCATTAACATTAAAGTATTACATGTGTGCAGGTGCTATGATGTGCGCCTTTACTATCCCGATGTTCACCTGCAGGGTATTAAATCAAACCTATATTAAAGCAGGCTTCTCAGTCAGTGCTGTGCCAATACCCCAGCAGAAAATGAGGTGTTAGATTTTGCTTAGATTTAATTTAATAAACATTGTACTTTGTCAGAAGCCGGATGTACTGTATATTTTCACAGAGCGGCTTACACCAATATGTGTAGCCTGCGCCTATAATCCAGGATATTGCAACACAGAATAAGTAATTATAATACTGTATGTATCCACAAAAATTCTTGTTTTGTTGCAGCTCCTTTAACAGCAGTAACACAGGACGTAATGAATTTTGAATGATGTTCTATCACAAAACCACAGTAGGCCTGAATGACCTTTAACTCATACTTAACTTTAATTATGCACCCTGATTGTTGTTTTTAATTGTACTTCATCATTATTGAGTGTAGCTAGGCAGATTTCAGTTATTTATATGTTTATTTCTTTAGGTTAGAGTGTGCCTCAACAATAAAAGTTAATATGATAATTAGATGTATAAAATATGATTTACATGTGCAGCAAATGCATAATTAGCTGTCTCTGACTGGAATACAGAATATCATTTAGGTTAATGGTGAAACAGTGTTTGCCTGCACAAATACAGTACAGTATATTGTACAATCTCTATTACACAATGTATAAAAACTGAATGAACATTACAGTGAAGTTAATGACAGCTCTTGTACTCAACAATTGCAAAACACATCCCAAGGAAACATTTTATTATTCAAGTCAGTTTCAAGAAATGTTAGAATATGCACAAGATCTGCCTAATTTATGCTACTTTATGCTCAGCCATCGTGTATGAATATGGTTACTCCTCAAGGCTTTTCACTTATTCCAATTTGCGTGACCTCTAAGGGCTTGGCTGGACCTCCTAATAGCATATGAACATCACAGTTGAGGAGTATCCACCATTGCTGATGATGACCTTCCTTCAGACCTCTATTCCATGGCCATCTTAAGTCTTTAGCAGACATCATTACAGAAGCTCTGAGATTTCTCCTAATCTCTCTGAAAGATGAAATAAGATTTCAAAAAGAAAGATAATAAATTCAGACCCAAAGCATACTGCAACACTTCCTCTATTTTGGCAGTTACCTGTATTTTCTTTATGTCGCTGGTTATGAAGCATGTAGTCAAACTTAACTCAGGATAACAAGACAAAAATAATTTATATGTATCGTCTGATTATGGATTGTTGCATTTCAAACACAGTTATGAAGTACCTGTAAGGACTCAATAAAATATCAGAACTAACAAATAGATATTTTGATGTTATGAACAAATAGGTATTGATGTTATGAACATGCAACACAGTGAAATTCCGATGAATTTCCCTTTAATTTAAAACCACAGAACATCATTTACTACCCAGAACTTCATCATGGAATTATTGTTTCTCATAATAAAGAATTCCCGCATGGGCTTTACAGTATGTAGTTCACCGGTATGGTTGGTACACAGTGTAATGAAAGCAGCTTCGCTCCTGAAATCTACCTTGAGTCGTACATCCATGAGAAAACAACTGGAGGAAACAAATCCATCAGTAGCTGACTCACACACATCCATGGCCTAAGTCTGGTATCTTTTATGTACAGCTCTAAAGCCAGTGATGAATAGGGAACGACAGGAATTATTAATTAATAATTCTGCTCACAGATTAATGGCAGGCCGCTAAAACATCACTGATGATTCAATCGGGAGCTCTGTACTCCAGCCTATGCACAAGCCCCTGTAATTAATTCTCAGTTTGTAAACTTGCTTTTCACCTCCTGCTGATTGCAATTGCATGCCATTTTTGAAATCCGGTTTTTACTTATTTATGTTGTGCTTTATTTCACAGTACTGAGGTGGAAATATAGCAGTTATTTCTACAGCACAGCAGGTTTTCATCGGGAAAAAAAAAACTGCAATAAAATTGTAATAAAAGATTGTGATTTCTCTGTTCTGTGTTTGTCTCTTTCATTTCCCCCCATAAACAGAGAAGGCGTTATAGGAAATGCATGTTATATTAACTCTGAGTCATGCGACATATTAAAAGAAGAAAAAATACAACATACAGTATAGTGAAAATATAAATGAAAAGATCGAAGGAAAAAACAGAGAAGCAATATAAATCAGTGCATTTTATTTAAGTAAGATCAATACCATGAGTCAGATTAATAAAAAAAAAATCAGAAGTATAATAAATTATCCTAAATTTTCCCCCAACAGAACTCATCCTGATTTTGTGATTACTCATCAAAGCGTATGATGCGTTTAATAGATGATAGAGCAGTTTCTACAATGGTGAGGGGAGAGAGAGAATATGCTGACAATACAGAATTTCTCATGGCTTCTACCCACTCAACCGTTGCATTGGCAAAAAAATAAAAAATGTGTGAAATGGCGACTTTACATGTAAGTATAAAGTGGCATCCCTGGCTGTGCATTAAACGCACAGCAATTTACATATCCTCTGACTGATTTACACATCCTCTGACTGATTTACACAAGAACGCAGCAACACAATGTCACTGGTCAGCCTTCAAAGGTATGATGATGAATGTATTTCAGAGAGACACATTTGCATGGAACATATTTACCCATCGTATTGTGGCCATAAACTAATAAGATCCTTGCGTCTATATTGCAATACATTTAAACGTAAGATCTAATAATCTTACTGTATTATGTTTTTTGGGGCGGCTGAGCAGACTGCTTTTTTTTCTCCTGTTTTAACGCTAAACTGTAGCAAATGAAGATACGCTATAACTTCGATGGGGAAATTCATTAAAATCTTGCTGGGATTCAAACCCAGGGTCGCCTGTCAACGAACGAAGCCACAGCACTAAAAAACGTGGGATGAGATCTAAAATATACAATATGACAAAAAAAAATGAACTGATTAGCAATGTACCACCACATAGTCATTGACAGTTGGTGATACCATAAAATCGACCTGCCTGTCGTTATGGGGCGAAACTTAAAATTATACTGGATTATAGGGTTTGCTACATCAGACCCTATGATTTACTTTTCTACATCAGGCATGAATCATAATGACTCTCGCTGACATGATTAAACTTGACCTGGAATGAGTCTTCCACACCAAACCAGTTCTCAGCCGAAGTGCATTATGCTGATAGTGCCCATAAGGCCTTGGTTTATATCACTGGGATAGTTACCTTGCCTAAATGTATCCCCTTTGTATTAAACTGACAATAAGTTGTTCATCACTCACTGTGCAGTGCCCATTCTCCAGTAACAGATGTTGTTTGGGCAGGTGCGTATACTCCTTTGCCTTTTATATTCTCACTGGGGATTGGCATGTATATTCCCCCAGTCTTTATATATCAAAGACATTTTTATTTTTGTTAAATGGCTATTTCAGTAGTGATTGTTGTGTTGTGATTGTTCAGTACCTTTGTTGTTGACATGTTTGTCCAGATAGGCTGAAAGCCAGACAACCATTCACCAAAGACTTGCAAAGTCAATATATTCGTTTCACATTTTGAAGCATGCTAATATCTTTTTTTCCCCATTCTGAGGACCTCTCCAGTGGCCACTTTCAGTATTACATCAGCATGCTTAAGCAACAAAGGTCTGATTTTATTCTTTGGAAGCTCCTACGCTGCTCATACTGATGACACATTGACCACAGGGCTTCCAGAGTTTCACCTAGAGCTGACTCACAGAAACTCATTCAGTGCTAGGAAATGGATTCTGTTGTGATATTCTAGAAATAAATGTGAAGCCTAGCGGCTAGAATTGTACCAGAATAGCAGCAGAAATAAGATAACAGCTATGGGTACTGGCTGGTAGTATATATACGTGAAAGAGTAATACAGAAAAATAATCCCTTGGGAAATGAACAGGAGCTAAAATTTTATATGTATTTATATATAAGTTTTATGTGTTTGTATGTGTGCGCTCGGTTTTCTATGGTACACCTCTCTCTTTTTGCAGTGGTATGTGGTGCTTAACTGTTCTTTTCAGCTGGAACTTTGCTTTTTCCATCTGACCTCCTCAGCCAATTTAGTAGTACTCTCCCTGAGAAGAACAGAGATCAGGCTTGCAAACCTGTCGCCCAGAGTGCTAGAAATCCCCCAGGAATGTTAATCTTGTTAATCTTCTAGCCAACCTGGCACAAACTTGAATAATCCAACTTGTGCATTAACTGAACCACCCCCAAACCTTAGAGTCATAAGGAAAATCCAGCCGAAAAGGATACACTGTACTTATTTAATCACTCCAGCACTGTAGAAATGGAGAGGACAGCCCAATCCTATGCATCCTCCGAGAAATATCACACTGAAAGGATCGTAGAAGAAAAAAAAAAAAGATGGTTTATTATAAGGGGTTTGCAAATAGTTTTTTTTGCCCTTCTCTCCCCATCACTGCTTCCTGTTTGAAAGAAAAACAGGAGGATGAGGTTTTTAACTTTTTGACCTTCAGACAAGATTTAATCTGTTCCACTGCCAAATTCAACAAAAGACCCTCAGAAAAGAGAAAAAAAATAATAAATCGGGACAGGCTATCATAAAGAGACAGAGAGGTAGGGATCTAATGAAAGAACTAACTCATGCGCAACATTTATTATTTCAAAACATCTATCTGCTGCAAGAAGGAATTTTAAAAGACACTAATGAATTTAATTATGAAATGCATTAGCTGTGGGCAGCATGGCAGCTCATTGGGTACCTCACCGTCGCCTCATACCTCCAGGCTTGAGAGAACAAATCCTGTCCCTGCTCTATGTGTGTGGAATTTCTATGTTTTCCCAGCATGATGTGGGTTTCCTTCTACAGTCCAAACACGTTCAATTACACTAATTCTCTCTCTCTCTCTCTATGTGTGTGTGTGTTCTGTGATGGGCTGGCATCTCGTCCAGCATGTAACTCTGTCCTGGGCCTCCTGAGATAGGCCCCAGAACACCTATCCAGGGGAAATGGTTGGAAGATGGACATCTGTTATTATGAGCAAGTATAAATTATCTTACCATTTTCCATAACAATAACACACTTCTCAGGCTTGTGTGCAGTTCTTCTGTTCAATTTCCATGCATCCACATACCCCCCTCCAACCTCTAATTATTAAACTAAAAGTACAGGTGATGGTAAGATATGTACTTATTTTGAACTTCAACCGAATAGAACAATATCATTACATACATATTTTCAGATTGAATTCAGTTACTTTATTAGAAAGATTTGCTTTTTCCATCTGAGCTCCTCGGCCAATTTAATAGTACTCTCCCTGAGAATTCAATTATTTTATTAGAAAGACATCACTGTGTCTATATTCTTATACAGTTTAACAAATAAGGGGTTATTAATGATCTATGTAATGATTTATGTAATGTTAGCTCATCTGTATTTTTGAAACATTCCTGTTAAATTCTGTATTTATGTTCTACCATTTCAGCACTATTCCTTTTGTATTTATATTTATACCATTTCAACTGGAACTACAGAGCAGGTCAGGTATTACACTGGTAATGTTGAATTAAGGTATTTATGAAGAGTTTTAAGGGAGTTTTATATTGAATAGAAGCCAAATATTTAATTCCAGGCCATGTTCAGTGATCCAGTTCACTTTGAGTATCGGTGGGTATGGTATTAATTCAAATTGTCTTTCACTGATTCACTGATGATTCATCCTGCCTTTAACTATATATGCTGTTTCCATATATTTTAGCTTCAAATTTCTGGAACAGCCAAAAACAACCAGGGATGCAATGAAAGATGACATGGATCTTTTGAACTTTCCATACCAAAGAGCTCATTCAAAATATAGTCCATGCTAGTCAAGAATATATTAAAATCACATCAAAAAGAACAATGTTTTGAAAGGTAAAAAGCAAATGTGCAAAGACTTCTAAAAATGACAATACTGACAAGCTCATGGATAAAGCAACTATGTTTAGCTATGTGTTTTCAGTTAACAAAGATTATGTATTTTATATAATCACCACCTTATCATGAGCTATGTTGTTGGGGGCAGTTGTCCCCGTTAAAGTCTCCCAAAGCAAACTGGACCTAGGTGAGCGGCCAGACAAAATGTCAATCGAAAGCACCCCATAATGATAAATAATTATGTAACCTCACCCACATTAGGAAAATGGGGACCCCGCCCTTAAGCCAGTCCTGGGGGGAGCTTGCAGGTGAGCACCTGGTGGTCAAGCTTCTATCCATGGGGCTAGATTGGGCAAAGCTCACCTCCTGCGGGGGGACCATGGGGGTGAGGTTCTAGGTGGATCGGATGGCAGTCGAAGGCAGCGGCCGTAGCAGACTAACCCACAGCTACTGAAACTAACTTTTGGAATATGGAACATGACCTCTCTGGAGGGAAAGGAGCCTGAGCTAATGTGGTTGGTAGAAATATACCATCTAGATATACTCAGGCTCACCTCACATGGTATGGGCTCTGGAACCAAACTCCTGGAGAAGGGCTGGTGATAACCTGGGTGAAAGGCACAAGGCAGACGTGGATCTACTTGTAGGCCCCAAATTCAACACCATACACTGGAGCCCCAGTGAACAAAAGCATTGCATCCCTTTGGCTTCATGTCGGGGATGGGCTCTGGCCTGTGCTAATACACCATACAACAGTTCAAAATGTCCAGCCTTCTTGGAGGGGTGGAAGGTGCCCCCACTGAGGACTCCATTGTTCTACTGGGAGACTTTAACGCTCATGTGAGTAATGACAATGAAACCTGCAGGGGTGTGACTGGGCAGAATAGCCTATTCTATCAGAGCCCCGATGGTGCTTTCTTATTGGACTTTTGTGTAAGCCACAATTTTTCCATAATGAACATCATGTTCAAGCATACGTGCACCTGGCACCAAGATACCCTCCGCTGTAGGTCAATGATTGACTTTGTAGTCATATCATTATATCTGTAACTGTACAGTAAGTCTTGGGCACTTTGGTGAAGTGAAGGGCTGAGCTCTCAACTGATCTCCATCTGGTGGTGTGTTGGTTCAGATGGTGGAGGAAAAGGCTGGACAGAACTGGTAAACCGAAACATATGGTGAGGGTGTGCTGGAAGCGTTTTGTGGAAGCCCCTGTCTAGGAGATCTTTAACTCATACTACCAGCAGAACTTTTCTTACATTCCTAGGGAGGCTGGAGACATTGAGTTCATGTTCCATGCTCCCATTGCTGTGGGTATAATGTTGTTACTGCCTATCATGGCGGCAGCCCATGGATGTGGTCCCTTGTTTAAGAAAGGGGACTGGAGGGTATGTTCCAACTTCAGGAGAATCACATTCCTCAACGTCCTTGGAAAGGTCTATGCTAGGAAACTCGAAAAGAGGATCCATCTGTTGGTTGAACCTTGGGTTCAGGAGGAAGAGTGTGGTTTTTTCCTGGTCATGGAACTCTGGTCCAGCTTTTTACCCATATAAGGATATTGGAGGTTCATGGATCTTTGGCCATCCATCCTACATGCTTCTTTATGGAAGGCATATGTCCCTGTCCCTTGGAGGGTCTTGTGGGGAGAGGGGCATGCTTCAGGAGCATGGGGTGCCAGGCCGTTTTCACAGGCTCTGTATGTATCTATTATTGAGAGCGAGAGATTGGTTTAAATTCGTTCCCAGTGGTCGTCGCCAACGCTGCCCTATGTCACTGATTGTGTTCAGAGTATTTATGGAAGTGCAATCAAGGGATGGAGGTCGTCCAGTTTAACTGCTGGATCGTATCTTTGCTTTTTTCAGATGATGTGGTCCTTTTGGCTTCATTGAGCAGTGATCTCCAGTTGGCACTGGAATGGTTTACAGTTGAGTGTGAAGTGACCAGGATGAGTACCAGCACCTCAAACTTGGAGGCCATGGTTTCCAACCGGAAAAGGGTGGATTGCCTTCTCTGGGTTAGCGATGAAATACTGCCTCAAGTGGAGAAGTTAAAGAATGTCCAAAAGTCAGAGATCGACAAGTAGATTGGTGCAGTGTCGACAGTGATGCAGGCATTGTACCGGTCTGTTGTGGTGAAGAGAGAATTGAGTCAGAAGGTGAAGATTTCAATTTACTGGTCAATCTACTTTTATACTGTCACCTATAGTTATGAGCTTAGGGTAGTGACCAAAAGACCGGGATCATGGATATAAATGGCAGAAATAAGCTTTCTTTGCAGGGTGTCTGGGCTCAGCCTTAGAGATTGGCTGAGAAGCTCAAACATTCAAAGGGGGCACAAAATATAGCCGATGCTGTTAGACATAAAAATGAACCAGCCGAGATGGTTCAGGTATCTGTCTAAGATGCCTTGTGAACACCTTCTGACGGAGGTGCCAACTGGATGGAGACCCCAAAGCAGACCCAGAACACACAGGAGAGACCACATCTCTAAGCTAGCCTGCAAACACCCTGGTATCCCTCTTGAGGAACTGAAGGAGATGACTGGGGTGAGGGTGGTTTGGGTATCTCTGCCTAGACTGCTGCCCCCGAAGCCAGATTAGTGACAGAGAATGGACAGATGGATGGTTATATTGGAGATCATTGACAGCTGATTATTAAAGCTGAATGGCATTTTCATTGCATACAAAAACCCTTTAATTGGACATAGCAAAAGGTTCTAATTTTCCTCCCTTGCTGTTGTACTGTGATCAGACCACCTGTTCACTTTTTTCGGATTATGGATCCTACCCCCCAACTGCCTCTGAAAATTCAGATTTGACCTTGTAGCCTTATCTCACAGTATTACAGTCGTGTTCTATGGCCGTGCCCAGGGTGATTATTTAAAAAGGAATGATAATAAATGATGTAAAGCCTTTTATGGACTGCAAGACATAGAACAACAAAGAATGACAGGAGCACAAAAGATGTGGAAAATCTATCCCGAGGAAGTCTACTTCAGTTACCCACTGAGATAAAGCCCAAATCCACCTTAAACCAATTTGTAAGGCCTGCCTGCGTCAACCCTCTGCTTTGTTCTTTATTTTAAAGCGACACGGCCTGAGGAATGTTGGTCATTTTCCTGAAGAATGAGAAAGAACTATAATAACAGATTGTACCAGGCTTTCTATACAAAAAAAAAATGTTTGTCTGACACCTTGACAGTAAAGTTACCCCCTATAATCAGACACCTACTATATCTTTTTCACCCACCCTCCCCCCACTCTGTCATAACCAAGAAACAGAAACTCTTCTTATAGTAAATGCATCATCTTCACATACTCGTGCCAAGACCCCGAAGGGGTGCATTACTGACATTTTTCATCAGAAATTTTTAAATTTGAAATCATTTCACACTGATACAGTATCCCAATTCCAATTTCTAGCTTGTCATATGCCTTGTTTGAAGCTCTACTCCTAAAAGAGAATCTATAACATAATATAAAAGGATAATTCAGTATTATGTGGATTTCATGTAATGATTCATGTCTGTAATTGGTAAATGACATGCATTTTTCTCAACAACACATATAGTACACATTTTCATAGTTTACTGCTTTCTATGGGTGATGAGAGTGGAAAAACATCCTAGCTACATCTAAGCAGAGCTGAAATAGCCATCCTTTGCAATACCAACTGTGTCAAGTCCTGTCTTTTAACGTAGCTGCAGTACTGAATATTATAGTCAGCTATGGAGAGTATAGTCAGCTATGGAGAGTATAGTTAGCTAAGCAGTCATGGAGTAAAACTCTCGTTATTATCCCTGCCAGCCTCTGGTTTATCTATCATGCCACTTCAAATCCAGGCAGCTTAACCAGACCTTTATCAAAGGTCTAGACCACTATGTAAGGTTTGATATCCCTCTCAAAAGGAAATACAAACCCAAGGTACTTTTAGATATCCACTGTCAAATGTTCAATAATAGATACATACAGTTCATTAATGTACACTGCAAACGGAACAGACAAACGAATGCTGTCTTACTAACACTTCAGCCATCCACCTGCATGATTGCAGGTTTTAAATTGGCCCCTGAGGTCTGGCTGTTCAGAGTTTGCATGCCGTCCCTGTGGTCATGTGGCCGTTGCCTTGGGATGCAAATAGATATCCCTTGGGTATATATTAGTGAATGCATGTACTCATGCTCTTCAAAGGGGTGGCGGCACATGCAGGTGTCCTGGCATCCTAAACCCTTCATGCGCTAAGACAGATTCAGAATCATGGGATATTTTTCATTATACATGCTTGACCATTGTGTTCCCATGTACACGTTTTACATCATCTTCCATTGCCCAAGACCGGATCCATTACTTAGAACAGGTGTGCAGACAACCGCGAAATCCTTGGATGTCATTCTTGTCCCTCTCCAAATATTAAGGATGCATACGTTGCATCCTCACTAGCAAGAACAATCCCATGATTCATTGCATCCCAAGTTTGTTGCCGAGAAACACAAGCCTGATCGTCGCGTTATTGATGCTGAGAAACACCCATGATCAGTGGTTATTTAACAGAACATAATTCTGTAATTCTATCTATGTTAACCTGAACAGAACTTGGAGTGTGTTCTGATGCTAGCTGACAGCCGAGACTCAGGTATCAGTTGCTACATCCTTGGTGGCTCAAGGCATGTACCCTTTCTCATTAGAAGACGCACCAAGGACAGCAGAAGAGGCTGTCAAATTAGACGCTGTTGCTGAAGCTGTAGGCTGGTGAAATAAATAAAGGAATTAAACACTTTCAAGAGTATCTGGGACAGATATAGGCATTTATTCACCACCACTTGTATTTCTATATGTTCTACTCACTGCTGAATATTCTCATGTAGTCTTTTAGCAGGGGTGGCATGGTGGCGCAGTGCTTAGCACTGTTGCCTGATACCTCTAGGACTAAGGTTCTCCCCATTTCGTCAGGGGGTTCTCTCCAGGTTCTCTGCTTTCACCCCAGCACAGAAACATGCTGAGGTTAATTGGAGATGCCAAATTGTCCGTAAATATGCATGTGTGAGTGAATGGTGTGTGAGTGTGTCCTGAGATGCGTTGGTGCCCCATCCTGGGTTGTTCCCTGCCTTGTGCCCATAGCCTCCAAGAGAGGTTCCAGACCCCCTATGACCCTGACTAGGATAAGTGCATGGTTACATAAAATGGGTGGATGGATGAATGAATGAATAGTATTTGAGCAAAATAAGATCTGTTTTTATTGTCTCCACCTTGCTGCACAAGTTTCTATTGGATACCTCAGTTTCCTTCCCCAGTGCAAAGACATGCATTTTGGTGTTATTTGGTGTTGCCATATTCCTCGCGGTGTATATCGTTGTGTGTGGGGGGTTGGATTAGGTTTATATTACCAAATGTCCCCCACAATGTGATAAAACCTGTTTTCTTGACATTGTTGGGACCTCACAAAGATCTGTGAATGCAACCAAAAAAGTAAAAATGCCAAAAGTCTCATGTTTTGTTTGATTACTTATGGTTACGGTTAGGGCTGGGTAGGGGTTAAGGTCATCATGTTGGGATTAGAATTTTCCCAATAGAAATGAATGGAGAGTCCCCACAAAGACATAATTACAAGCATGTGTGTGTGTGTGTGTGTGTGTGCAGCCTAGATGGGCTGGATCTACCCCAGGCTCGTGTCCATAGCTGTTTGGAGTCCAGGAACCCGTGACTTCGATTGTTGTTGGAAGATGGTTGCACGGGTTATTTTTGTTGGCGTTATGGATGTGCTCTAGCATGTCAGCTGTCCCTTAACAGAAATGCAAAATACATATTTGACCAAATACAATGTGCTTTGTGTTTTCCATTCCGAAGATGACGGGCTGAGAGGTATACAAATTTTTGTATTCATGTATGGGTGCACGTGACTACATCAGGACAAGGCACTATTTAAGTAAAAAATTAAAAATTGCTGGCTAACAAGATTGACTGATGGTTTGAAAGATCTGACATACAGATTTTTTTCTGTACAAACTTCAGTTATTTTAACATTTGTGCTTTGATTATTTATAAGTAGGAAAGTTGTGTAGTCAGTGGTAGTCTGAAATAGACAGCTCATGACAATCCTACCCTCACTCCCCATTGATAAAAAAAAATCCCACCACCTCAGGTCAACAAAACATACCACTGCACCAATTAAGCTGCAGAAACATCTCAAGGATGATCAGTGGAAACAGGATGCACCTGAGCAATACTTATGTAAATGTGATTTCTCAGTTTTTTAAATTTTTAATAAATTAGCAAAAATCTCAAGTAGAATTTTTATTGACAGCTGTAGAATTTTTTAGGAAAAAAAATGAATTTAATCCATTTTGGAATAAGGCTGTAACATAAAATGTGGAAAAAGTGATGCACTGTGAATACTTTCCGGATGCACTGTAAATCCCGGAACTTCACAGATAAATAAAAGTAATTAGGAGACCTTTCCAGTGCATCATTATACAAACTTCGAGAAAACAAAATATCTGAATAGCTTAGCTACTCGAGTGTATGAATTTCAGATGTATTTGGGGAAACTGATTTGACAAAATACCGGATAATTAGAGCACACATCGGTTTTATCTCTCCTGAGATCATTCGAGTGCCACAAAAATCCACTCCTGCTAATCAGATGACACGCTTCAATTAAACAATTAAAGGATAGGAAATGCCCTCTAATGGCAGAGCCTTGCATGTTTGAAATTCTACTGGTTGAAGCAGCACTAATGGTAGAAACAGTGTAGATTCTAACCATGAAAAGGAGATGAGTTCCTAGTGGACATATGTCTATGCTTATTTTGTCATTTTATGGTAAAAAAGCAATGAAAATATATATTTGTACTTTAAGTGTAGATTCCACTTACTGAATGTTATGCAGGTCTCTGATTACTATCTCCTGTAAAATACTTTAATGCATAGCATTGAAAAATCAGCAACCGTAAAACTAAACTGAAACTGTTCTCCTTTGCAGTGTAGTGCTTTTGATATAGCACTGACAATCTGAAAATAGCAAGTGATGATGTAGTTTGGCCACAGGTCCAGTGTGACTAGAGATCGGTAAAACGGGAAATTTAAGTTTGACTTGCAAAAAAGATGCCTGGAATGTAAAGTGGAAAATTCAAAGTGTCACAATTCAGGACAAAGCAAAATGATCAAATGAGTAAAGAAACAGATTCAAGCACATTACCTCTCCTTTCTGTGCGTGGATGATAAAATCATAAATTCAGGATCCTGGTTAAACCTATTGCAAGCAGCAGTGAAGTTGATATTACACCAGATCCATTACCTGCAGCAGAGAAAATGCACGCTATTGCTTCTCTTAAAATGAGCTAACAGCAATTTCCAGGGAATAAGGACTAGTATAAAGTTAAACCTGTCATTCATTGGCCCATTTATGCTCGTCTATCAGGTAAATGGATCAAATAAGAGACTGAAAGCTAAAACAAAAACCTCAGATAGTAAAAGTGAGGGATTTATAAATGTGTCCAATATTATATATACTGTGTTTGTGTGTGTCTAGACATATTGGAACTCAGAAGGCTGCCGGTTCAAATCCCACGGTTGGCAGCCTGATCCCACCCTTGAGTAAGGCCCCTAACAGTTTCCCTGTATCCTGGACTCCCATGCTACCCTGCTTGACATGTCTGCAGCTGATCATGACAATAGCAAGATGTAGGTTATATGCATTTTTAGCAACATTTTTCAGGATAAACAAGGTTACCTCCGTCCTAGCTGTAATGGACTATTCTTCTTTGAGACTTTGTGCTACTCAGCTTTCTTTTACCACTGGAGTTACTGCCAAGCGAACTGGCCCAAATTAACCTAACAAGAAAAAAACAGCACAAAGATAAATGACTAACATTATATCTCCGTTGTCTGATACTGTCTCGTTAGAGTAGTAGACAGCCTGACACAAGACACAATTAAACGAACGTATGTAAAAAATCAAGAAGAAACTTAGCAAAAGAGGGAATGATTAAACTTCTTAAATTTAACCAATCAATCCTCCGGCATGATACCCCCCTCCCCCCATCAAGCAAATTGTACCAACAGCATTCCTGCCCCCACCCTGATCAGTGAGTTTTACCACTGACACCCTACACAATGATTAGAATATTATTGATGTTCCATCCTTTTTAATTCCCTCTCGTTTCTCTTTGGGCTCCAAAAATATCCATAGTGGCCCAGTTAGGGGGCCCCTTACTCATGTTAGGCTAGGGCCCCCAGAGCAGTTTGCACTTACATTTTGCCAAGGCTACCTTAAATCTGACAAGTTACCCCAATAAGCCAGTAACCTCACTTCGTAGTACAGGCTCCAGGTCATGTGATGTGACACTATTACTCTCCTTTGTAGGCAGCTTGGTGTGTCCAAACTCTTAACTGGTACTGCGTGCACATATGCACAAACACGCACAAACACACACAAACACACACACACACACAAGCATTGTCTTCTTAGTGAATTAACTTACAAATTGAATAGATGCTTTTATCCTAAGCAACATAAATTGTATTTTTGACAAAGCAGGGTCACACATTCCCAGCAGCATCAGTGGGTTAAGGGCCTTGTTCAAAGGCCCAGTGATGAATCCTCTTTTCTATCCCTGGGATTTGAACTGGTGACCTTCTCATCACAGGCAGTGTCCAAACACGCTGAGCCACAAACCAAACTATATGCCTTGGCAGCTTTTACTCAGCACAACACTTTATTTGATGAATTACACACAACAATGGATACTAATGTTCTGTACCTGGCGAAGCAGGAACAAGAAGATGTGTGATGAACTGCTTCTCTAGATCAGTATCACCTCAATAGAGAGAGAGCAGGAAGAATAGCAGGCAGGTATTACGGGGGCCTTTCTGAGACACCAAGTCGAGATAAGGGTGGGATTATTTGCTGTGTTTACCATGTAATGGTAGAACTCTTCTAGGTCAACACAGGCTGACTAATGTCCAGATTGAAACAATGATTGTGTGATGGATGGTTCACGTGTGACACCTCACAACAGCAAGGACCAGGAACTCCGAAACCTAAATCAACCAAGATCTCTCATATCATAATGTGGGGGACGGGTAAACAAAACATTTAAATCAATCTTTTAGTGTTTTGACAAATATAAACAAGGTGAAAATTCACTCTGTGTTCCTGGATTCCTTTCAGTAAAAATCAATATTACAGAGCTGTTCAATTTTCAAAAGGAAACATTTTTGTTGCAATTTTTTGCTTTGTATCACGAGTAAATGTACTGATGTATGTAACAATAAAGATCTGCTGTTTTGGAGGCTGCAAATTATTCTGTGTTTTAGATATTTAAATTAAATTTAAATTTATGAATTGGTTACATTGAGTCAGGAATAACATTGAGTCAGGAAGCATAACCAGGGGTACATCCTGGTTGTAATGAATGTCCTTTGCCAGACATATGTAATCACACTAAACAATGATGATTTATATATTTTTATGATTCTTAAATATTATAATTGATCAAATTTGTTTTCATATTAGTAATTTATACTTAAGCAACAAAGGAAACAGCTACTGAAGTTCTAGGATGAAGGATTAGGTGAAATAACAGAATGTTATTCTATTTTAAGCTGTGCTGTTTTTTTCACTTAGAATGTTTCATTTTATTGCTAAAGGTATGTTTTACAGTTGAATTATTTATGCAAAATTTTGTGGAAAAAAAAATACAAAAAAGCACAACTTCCATGTACTAGCAAGGCACAAGAGGAATATTACATCTGAGACGGCAGACTGAGATGTAAGATCAGTAGCAGTGCGACAGAGCAGTTGGAAGCACTGTGGGACCTTTCTCACATCACACGGGTTTTCAGATCGAACAGGACCTTGAGACAACTGGGCTGTGAGAAATGAGAAAATTCTGAGAAACATGCGTCAAAGCAGTCATGTTTCATCTTTGTGCTTCATTCAGGAGAAAATGAATAGTTTTTTATTATTTTTCTACTTTCTACTTGGAACTGCATGGTGGCGCAGTGCTTAGCACTAGGGTTTGAGTCGCGGTCATGTCTCCATGTGTGTGAAGTGTGTAGGTTGTCCCCATGTCATTGTCGGGTGTGTGTCTAATGGGCTGGTACCCCAACCTGGGTTGTTCCCTGCATTGCACCTGTCACCTCTGGGATAGACTCTGGACCCCCTGCTACCCTGAATAAGACAAGTGGGAAAAGATAATGGATTGATGTTTTTTACTATTAACTGTAATACAAAATGGACATGGCAAAACTTGCAGTTACCGCCATTTGGACCATAGAAGCAACCTTTTGCATTTATGTGAATTAGTTGTGCAGCTCTATGTAATGCATAATGAAAAGGTTTTTTTTTGTGGTGACATGAATAGAAAAATCTGCTTCTGCAGATGTGTCAAAACTGCTAATAAAACATATACCGTAAATGTACTTTGCCAATTAAGTCCATTCACTGAAAAGGTAAATGTGATACTTAAAAGCAGCACAGATGTACAGAAATTCATTTGTATTTAAAATGACTGAAATATATGCCAGTGTAGTTTCTGACAAAGTTTGATTAAAGAAACCAAATTTGAATTATAAAGAGAAAGCTCAGGGGACAGGTGAAAACTGAAGAAAATGCAAATATATATATATATACATATATATATATTTTTTTTTTTCTGTGCAGGGAACATTTGCATTTTAATCCTTTTCAGTTTACTACCGGGGACAGGTAGAGTCAGGCTGTATTCTTATTCCAGAGGCCCATAAGGTTAACACAGGCATATTGCCAAATATTAAGGACACATGCATAATTACTGCCTTGCAAATTATTGAATAAGGATGAAGGAAAGACTGCTATAGATACTGATGAAACTACAGGATGGTATTAACTCAGCCGGTGCAGGTAGAAGGTGGCCTGTTTAATTTTAACCTGACATCATCACTTTTACAGTGACATACTCCAGTTTCTTAACAATGACACATCTATTTTTTAATGCCAAAATAAGCATTGCTGTTTTCTGACAGAAGATGGTTTTGTGAATCTCCCACCCTCTTCTAAGTGAAAGGTGGAGGTCAGGTACTATATCATTTAGGTGGCTAGTATGGACAGGAAGGACACAAATGGGTCACACCTTGGCAATGGGCCATAAACAGTAATATCCATCCATCCACTTTCTGTAACCGCTTGGCCTATTCAGGGTCAGGGAAGGGGGGCAAAGTCCTATCCCCAAGGTTATAGGTGCAAGGCAGAGAACAACCCAGGATGGGGTGCCAACCCATCACAGGGCACAGTCACACACCTTTCACTCACACATGTACACCAATGGACGATTTGGTAACTCCAGTTAACCTCATCATGTTTTTGGACCGGGGGGGAGGAGGGAACCAGAGTACACGGAGGAAACCCCACGGTGACATGGGGGGGACATGCAAACTCCACACACATTTGGACCAAGGTGGAGTCTCAAGCCCTGGTCCCAGAGGTGTTTACCACCACACCACTCTGCCACCCAAACACTGATAAATAAATATATATTTACTTTGAGAAATCTTGATAATAGTTCCCTCTTCAGAGATTTTTCTTTTCCTCAAGTGAATTCATTGTCTGCTGAACTGTGCCCGTTCACAGAACATTATCCTCCATAAGGAAAATTATTTCTTTTAAACTGTTTCTATAAGAATGATAAAATACTCTCATTCTTTCATAATGTTATTAAATGATTGCTTATGGATATGGTCAACTAAAGCTGAAATCAAGCACATGGTAAATGCGCTTTGGGGCAACTGCTGTAAAAGCTCAATTTCAAATTACTGTAGGGTTCCTGAGTCTAGATGTATTGTGCATTGACAATTGAATGATGATTGTGTACAAAGAGTTTAAATAGCACTGAGACAGGTACATTAATTCCTTCAATTCAACTAAATAACATGTATTGTAATAATATATTACATGGGCTTAGGA
Source organism: Brienomyrus brachyistius (assembly GCF_023856365.1). Taxonomy (NCBI): domain Eukaryota; kingdom Metazoa; phylum Chordata; class Actinopteri; order Osteoglossiformes; family Mormyridae; genus Brienomyrus; species Brienomyrus brachyistius. Next base: position 8,244,276 of record NC_064547.1, on the reverse strand, counting down.
GAAAGGGCTACTGTTTTGCAATGAAACAAATGAAAAATTAACATCATAATGTAAGCCTTTTCTCTTGGTCTTAGAAGCAAAGCAAGTACACCCATTTCTGTGAGACACAACAATAAGATGGAAATTCACCTCCAGCTACCAATACACTTTCAATTACAATGCTTCCATTCTGCGTCACTAAAAGCCACAAGAGATTCTGAATAACAGTCCCTGCCCTGTTTCAGACTGACTGGAGTGTCATAGTGAATTCAGTACATCTCTTTGACCTCTTTCATTTACATTTGTTTGCCATTTTGCTACATTAACCTGATGTACATAATTGTTCATTTCAAAATGAAACAGTCTATAGAATTTGAATGTTTGAATAATATTACAGTAAATATCAGGAATACCACAAAAAGCACATTTATCAAGAAGGGCATGTGGTTCCCATATAAAGTGCTAGATGAGTCCTGGTATTCTTTCCATTTACCTGCATCCACCAGGCTAATGAACAATAGATGCATCTGTCCAATAATGTTTTGTTTTATTTTTTTTATTTTACTTTTCCCCATTTATCTCCCTAAGTGTGTATAAAGGTATAAAACATATATACAGATGTCAAAAGTATTTTTATACTTAAAATTAAATATCAGTTGTTAAAATTGTTAGTGAAGCTGTTGAAAAGCATTATTATTCTACAAAAGACGGATCACTTTGTTTGGTTGGGTCATTCTACTGCAGCTCATGTTTGCCTCACCAGTCTGGTCTGTTGGTGGCTAATGACACGTAACCATATCAGCATGATTTGCTGTCAGTAAACATAGATATGTCACCGCACAGCTTGTGAAGGCCTGCCAGGACATGCTGCTGGAGCCTGGCTGACGTCTGATCTTGCTTGCTAAAGGGCATATAGCGTTAAATGTAGGTATTGCCTTCTTAAAAAAAGCACTAAATAAAAAGCATCTTCAAAACAATCTGCACTTTCAACCTCAAAGGTATTTTATGCATCCACATTCTTTTTGCTGGTTTGTTTGTTTTTGGATTGTTTGTTTTTCTAAATACATATATATATTTTTTTTTCTCAAAATGTGTTCTAAATATCCAAAGCCTTCAAAATTTAGGTGTGAATGTCAGAGGAACAAGGATATCTAAAACCTGATTGCTTTGTGTGTGTGTGTGTGTGTGTGTGTGTGTGTGTGTGTGTGTGTGTGTGTGTATATATATATATATATATATATATATATATATATATATATATATATATATATATATATATATATATATACACCATCCTTGCCATAGCTACACATTTGAGATATACCTTTTCTTGCATGGGTGTAGATGCATCTCCAGTGAACCTGCTGAAAATAAATGGCAACTACTTAGCTAGAAGTTCAGTTTGGTTCACGTTTGACAGATGCCTACAACCTGAACCATTAATTTTGTGGAGGGGGTCAAGAAGACTGTGGCCAATCATTAGATGTGGGAGGAATCTGCAGTCTCTGGCAACTAAGGTCTCGTGGTAAGAAAGGGTCAGTAGTCTAGGTTGATAAGCAGTTCCTTAGCCGCCTCCAAGGAGAAAGCAGTCTGACTCTTAGCAGTGAGAGAAGTTAACAGCCTTAGAAAAGGCCCCAGATTGTCTCAGGGCACCTCAGGTGAGGGAATCTCATCCAAAAATATGTGGAGAATTGAATACAACAAATGGCTTCCTATTGTCTTGTTTTTGTTTATGTTTGGTATCTGCCTTTTTTATTCTCTGTAAAGCTTTTTTTCCCAATGTCATTCAGCCAACAGGAGAAGTGGGTTTTTGATGTTATAAGATAGTGCTTCGCTTTGTTAAAGATTTTATTTGTGTTTTCTACAATTGCACTTGGATTGCAGAAATTTTTTTTTCCTTGCACCACCAAGACAGCTATTTTCAATATTTGATGTTGTTGATGTTTGCAGTCTCAAGCGTAGGCCAATCAAAACAGTCAGGGCATGTAAACGATGAGCTGGGAGACATTGTGTTAAAACAGAGTTACTAATACAATAAAGTCTTAATGATCACAAAGTTATCTAATCCACTTAACTATATAAGACCACAGTGATAGATTAGATTTGAAATAACTGCTAAAATAACCATCTTATCACATGCATACTGATGAACTGTTACCAAAGCATTCATACACATCAGAAATGACAAAAGAATATAGATTTTGAATAAATGTGAGTCATAGAATTTAACAAACAGTCATTGAAAAAACTGAAAAATATACAGAGAATAAACGATTGTTTCCTCATGTACATGTGATATATCTTGTGACACGGACCCTTCCGACCAATTTCAGCCTCACAGTGGATGCCCTTCGTAGATTCCCCCTCTGCATTCTGCGCACAGCTGTAGTCTGGCCCATCACAGTATATCACAATTTTTAGCATTCATCCACACCTCATTCTCACACAGTAACTTATACAAAGACATTTTGTTCACATGGAGCAATTTACTGTAGAATGCTTGCCATTGCTGGTGCGACATTATTTGGATTACCATAGTTTGACACCAAACGGTCATACTTGTTCCTAGGCTTTATGTTTTACTTATTTTCTCTTGATCTATAGGCAAACTAGGGCTTGTATGTCAAAGGATGGTAAACACTCAGGACTAGTTATGGATGATTGATAGATCAGCTTTACTGCCAGTCATTTAAAGTAACATTGTATGTACATTATACATGTATTGTATTACATTCTGAAATATGTATTGGTCTTGCTTTTTAGTTTATTTTTTAGAACAAATGCATTTGAGGTGATTGTGAGTAGAACCGCAATCTCTGTACAAGTGGTGTGTTATATTTCTCTTAGAAAAAACGTCTTTGACAATTTGTTGACCTCTGAATTTTACCTTAGGGTAACTAGATACAAACGCAAACTTTTAGTCAAAAGAATTTCACCCAAGGGATGTATGTGCCCTTGAGAGGTAAAGTGGGCTATCCCACAAAAACAAAGTTTTGAGAAAATGAGCCCCAAAGTTGAAACTTTTTTCAAAAAATCAGTGTGCCTATACCTTACAATTGTTATATATCATAGGTAGCACAGAGGTATGACTTAGATAATAACAACTTATCCAATTGAAAATATTCAATAAAAAGGGGGTAGGAGTCAGAAATGTGGGATAGCCCACTTTACCTCTCAAGGGCACATATGATTTAATAATTCATTTAACATGATCAATTATTCATGTCGGTTACTTGATTAAAATATTTTAGTCAAACATCATAATTTATAGTTAACATTTTAGAATTATTGCTCCCTAAATAAATTTCCATATTTGCTAATTGTTTGGCCAACATGCTTGAAGGATGAGGGTAAATGATCACTATTCTAACAACGAAACAAATCTAAATACAATTATGCCAACAGTTCAATATTCAAATGAGCAAAATTGGTTAAATTTGTTACTGTTTCTAATAATTGTAATAAATGTTCTTCTATTAAAGAGCATTAGCATTTGCATAAATTTCCAGCATGTCACCATGTCAAGCATTGAAAATGTGAGGACGAATTAAATATTTGTCTTGTACCTGAAACTCACAATTAAACTACAATTACTTTTTGTGTCCATGTTTTGAAAATAAAAATGGCATAAAAATTGAGGGGGGAGAAAAAGAAAATATTAATATTTCATATGTGTTCCCCATTGTTTTAACCTATGATTAACATGCTTCTTGTGGCCTCGAATTTAGAAGTTTTGATTATTGCATTAAAATTATACTGGGAATTGTTGTCTGAGGATCGTTTCAAATAAGGTTGTTCTGTCTTAGCTTTCAGTAAGATAACCTGCTACGTCGCTATTGCAGAGACACAGCCATTACTCATTTGCATTCCGCTTCTGGGGCTGTCAGAGTGTCGTCGTGTGTTTGTGTTTGTTTAAACTCTGCTCCAGCACCATGTGATGTATCACACTGTCACTGCTGCACGGAAGTCCTCTGTCAGGTTCCTCTCCCCTTTCCATCTTGCATTCCTCTGTCTCTCTCTTCTTTCAGCACTCCCTAACTGAGTCTTCCCCTGCATGTCCTCCAGGTGTGAAACTCCACTTTAACGGTGTCATGTTCTTCCTTTTGGACAGACAGCTGAGACAATCTTAAGGCAAAACGAAGAATAAAATGAAAAAGAAAAAGATCCCTCCCAGTCTCACCTCAAAGCCTAGTAACTAGCATTCAGTTTATTCAAATAGTTTAATGTTATTTTACAACAAACTTGCCAAACTCACTAAACCTGGGAATGAACATCACTATAAGTTTGTGGCTCCCTGGGCTAAGACTCTGGTTGTGATCGGAAGGATTCAGGTTCAAATCTCATTGCTGGCTGATGGGTTGGACCCTTGTACTCCTAGGCTTGGCTGACTCTGCTTTCACAACTGTATGTTGGTTTAGATGAATGTGTCTGCTAAATACATAAATGTAAATGTCCTATGGTTTTCATGAACATATTCCGAATACAATTTTCTTACTGTAACCATGGGAAATAGTCTGTATCCAAACATTTATTATATAGTCTCTCCCAAATACAGTATCCGTTTTATATCCAGCATGTCATTAAATGACATTCTGTCAAAGATGGAAATTGAAAATGGTAACACTTTCCTTAAGGCCATGTCTATAGTAATTTATAAACATATTGATAATGCATTATAATGCATTCATAATGCATTATAAACATAGCTATAAATATTTATAGAAAGGCATAACATCTTATAGCCATGTTTTCCATGCATTATTATTGCCTTGTGAAGCTGTCATGTATAATGCGCTATAGATACCTTTATAATGTAGTCCTTAATGCTTCTACTGACCATTATAATGTATTATAAAGGTATTTGTAGAACATTATGGATGAGTGCTATGTAAAGCATTCATAATACATAATACACATGGCTGTTGCCATGTTTATAATGTTTTGTGAAAACATTATTATTTGTCATGAATGTGTTTATAAATTACTAAAAACATGGCCTTAAGTAAAGTGTTACCAAAGCGAAAATTAATCAGGCTGCCCATCGCTATCAAAATGATTTTCTTAATGTTAAAAAGATTAAGGGATTGATGCTAATCTACGTTAATGAATCCATACGACAGAAAGCAAAACAAACAGACCTGCAATATAAAGAGCAGATAGTCAGAAGCTTAAAAGAGCAATACAGTGATGAGTGGGTGCCATGCCAATTTAGCTGTTGTATTCAGATTATGTCCATATTGGTTAAACTTCCCGTTTAACAATATAGTTCTCATTCTGTTTTTCTTCTTTGAGTCTCCAATATTTGGAGAGTTACATCTTCATAGCTATTCTGTTCCTGGGGCTTTTCATTTCAAAATCCAGGTCATATTATTCTGGAGGAGGGCTCACTGGTATGTGTTGCGTTACCACTAAGCAACAGCAGTGGTCAAAGTGGGAACATTTTAATTTAAGCTTAGTGGGATAGTGCAGGGAGATGATGATTGAATGTTCATAATCTTATTGATTCACTTTCATCCATCTATTTATCTACTAAAGATTCAAAGTAACCGTAGAACCTACTGAACAAAAGGAAATACCATGTAAGAAATGCTAGTTCACCGTATGTATTACACACATCAAATTCTCAAATAAAATGTAATATTATTTTAAAACGTACATTTCGTTTCACTTGTGTGGGCAAGTAGGTCCCTAAGCATTAAATTCTTCTAGATTTCTTCTAGTAAAATGTATGCTTGCAAAGAGCTGTTACAAGACATTGAGATTGTATTTCTTTGCTGCCTTCATTGCGTAAACACATTCTATGAGTAATAACCAAATAAATGTAATTCACTCTGTTTCTGATATTTAGATTACAGCATTTAGCAAACACTCATTTCCAGAGCGACTTACAACAGTAAATTTGTAGTCCATGACTGTTCTTCAATCTACAAAGCTAGACCTAAAATCAACAACTGTCATTAAAGCTACAGCTAAGTATGTTGTATAAAAACCTTGTTAGGGGAAAACAGTGCACAGACAAACATTGTTATTGGGATTTTTTTTTTTAATGGAAAGAGTGGACATTAAGGAGGTATTAGTCTCCTAGGGACTGCTTGAGGTGCATCTTCAGATGAAGTTTGAAGACGGCGAGGGATTCAGCCGTTCTTATGGCAAGAGGAAGTTCGTTCCACCACTGAGGAGCCAACATTGCAAAAAGTCTTGATGCATGTCATCCTCTTAAGTGTTGGTGGTTCGAGATGAGCTGTGCTTGATGCTCTGAGAGGACGACAATTGACACGATTCTTGATATTGAATTCATAGGGATTGTTTCTTTTCTATCAATACAAGTCACATCTCTTCTGCTAGTCCAGTCTTTACAGAGGCAAAACAACAGGTAAGTGATTAAACCGTCAAAACAACTCTACCATCTTACCTCTAAGACCTTATCAGACCCTGCATGCTAGCAAGGTATCTACAGAGCTCAATATCAGGGCATTTAACTGTACCCTGTCTGAAAGGTTGGAAATTAAAGCCTTTATGTAGTGTGAGCAGAGCATTTGTTGAAAGTCAGGTCTATATAGCCTTTCATCAAGAAAGAATTTAAAACTGAACTGAAGGCCCTGATGTTCATAATCCTCAATGAGCTTCTTGACCAGGAAATTTGCACAATTTACTAAGCATTGTCCTGTATGCTTTCTTTACTGTAGTCATTGGCAGTTATTTTCAACTTAAAATAAATAGTCTTAATGCTTTAGTTGATAGATCACTTAATTTCCCTTTTAACTCAGCTCAAGATAAGCAGATTGATGGATGGAAGAATGAATCTATGAGTAATTTAATTATCTAATTTCCAGAGAAAATCTCTTCCAAATTGAGCATAGCACACACATATTTGTTCTCCCCATAACTGCTACCATTCCTTTCTTTGAAAGCCTGTTAGATGCAGTATCTTTTATTTAATTAGTACAATGTCACTAATGCTACTAAGACTAATAACATTACATTATATTAAATGACATTATTTTAAAATAAAACATTCATCTTGAGATTACATTTTTTGTTAAATTAGATGGTTTAATTGGATCACAAACTGATTATGACATGTAAGGGAAGACGTATAAACTTCTGTGACAGTATGGAAATTCTTTATGCAAAATATTAATCAAATTTATATAGAAGATGAATAACAGCAGCTGAAAATTAATATTGGAAGAATAACAGTGGTAGGTTAATACGCTGTGTGGAAACCATAAGCTTTTAGCTACAGCTTTGTAGATTAACATTATTCTGAGAACTGAAGCTAAACTAAACAAAATGGGAATAAAATAAAACACTTCATTCTTATATTTATTTTGCATATCTCATTTCGCAGATTTCCTGGAGAATATTTATAATACCTACTATAATATTTATAGGTACTTTATCTAGACTCTCTTTGCTTGTATATTTTTAGGCTACTCGTGTGTGTGTGTGAATGTGTCTATGTAAGAGAGACAGTGAGAGGAAGATAAATTTCCAGTTGTACTGCCTAAAGCAATACACTTCCCAAGAGAGGAAGCCGCTCAAACAGTGCCAATGAGTTAAAGGTAAAAGACCTGTTCTGTCCCAGAAAGTCTGCGTGGAGAAAGAATGAGACAAGCTAGCGCAGTGCATTGGTGTGAGACATTAAATGCACAAACACAAGCGTGCTCCTTTCTCCTCCAGTGTATATTATAATAAAAAATTTGAAAAATGACAAAATAAAGCGCATAATACAGGAGCCACCAGTCCTCTACAAAATAAAGAATAAATAAATCAAAAGCCAAAATAAAGGCTACATTTCAAGTTTATCTTTCCCATGCAAATTTGAAAAATATTACAAGATGCACGGTATTGCCACTTACACTAGTTACAGTACAGCATGCCTAACTTGGGCATTCAGTTATGCCCCTTCCAAGTCAGTGACGCGTGTTTCTACATCATTTGTACTCCAAACACTGCACTATACATTTTCTTGTTATATATTTGTTTGTTTGTTTTGTAGCATGGTTATTCTTCTGGACTGCTTATCGTTTTTTTGTTTGTTTGTTTGTTTGTTTATAGTGATGCAATTGGACAACAAAATTTCTTCACTGGGGGAGTATCAGCTACTGCATTTGATGTTTAAATGCATGTTTTCTTAAAATTTTAGGAAATTAACACCCATTCCATTACTCAAAGGCCATCAATACTGAAGCGGAAAGGGTTGACCTAAGTTCATAACTGAAATATACTTACACAAACTGATGTAAATTATTCAAAATAATCAAAACTAAATCTCAGGCCAAAAAATTCTTGTAGTGGATTATGGACATACGTCAAATGTGCGTAATATTTCCTTTTATCGGAATGGCTTATTGATTTACATACAGTAATGAATAATATTTACGGCTATCTAGCATACAGGTTAACATGCCCGCAAGGCTTTTAAATTCCCTTTCTCTGAGAATCATATTGGTGACCACTGGCTAAATACATAATTGCAGAAACCAAATATATGCATTATTTTGTATGACAGTGATATAATAAAAAATAAAAACACATGATGCTGTATTAGGTAAGAGTTAAGAACCGTAACAGTAGAATTTTTGACATATTTTGGGCAGTGTTATAGAGTCATCCATTATGTTTGCAAGAAACTAACTAGTGCCTGGTTCGTGGAAACTGACAGCAGATGATGCTGTACAGTGTATTCCATGCTACTCATTACTTCGTTCGTCTCATAAGTTCCTTTATTTTTCTTTTTGTACAGACATCAAATAAAAAAAAAAACACAAACTTTAGATTAAAGATTCTTACAACGTAAGAAATGATACCAGGATTTTTCTGAGCATTTCAGCTTTGAAACTTTTGAAGTCTTTCAACCTTAATTGCCACGTCAGCAATATCCTGTAGTTTAGTGATTTTTTTTTTCTTCATAATGACTTTTTATCCTGCTGTCTATTCTGCCTCATTAAAGAAATCAATTTGTGTTTCAACAGAATCCTACACTGTCGTTTTTATTTACCTCGGAATCACTGGACCATGGCTATGGCAAACATACCCCAACTGCATCTCAAATGTTAGGTGCTACTTGTAACAGATGGCCAGTTCTAGCTGAGCAGTGAACTGCTAAGCAGTCAGGTCTCAAAAAATGATATCTGATGGGAGAAGTGAAATAATCTACCAGAACTATGAAGCAGCAAAATTGCATGAAAGACTAAGGTTGAAGTTTTTCTTTCTTTCTTTCTTTCTTTCTTTCTTTCTTTCTTTCTTTCTTTCTTTATTTCTTTCTTTCTTTCTTTCTGTTTCAGTTGAGTTTTCATCATCTAGAAGTGGTATACATTACGAAACAAATGCATTTAAGCAATAACATATGAGAAGGATGTAGTCCAATATATCGCGGCTGTGATTTGGTCATAGGCACGAGGCCACAGGCAGTTTCCAATAAAATTACTCAAGTAGCAGATGTGTAGCAGTCATTTTTTTCAGTTTTAACGTAGAGCACACTTGCACAATGTATGCATCATAAATATATAATCAATATTTGTTACATCGGTTGGTTATCTGGAATCCTTTCTCTTTGAGGCTACATTTGATGCCAAAAACACTCATGTTAATTAAAGCCTAATTAAATGTACCCAGCATGTTTAATGCATTGTCATTCTGTGGCTCTGCTGCTATACTTATATATTTAAAAATTCTAACAATGAACTGCCTTTTTCAAACAATCAGGAGACTATTTTTTTTCTATGTCGTATTAATGTCAGAATTAACCTCACATTTTCTTTCCAAATAAATCCAATATTCACTTTGGTTTGATTTCCTTTGTGTGGCAAAGCATAGAGGTCTTGTTTTATTTATGTAATTTATGTCTAATTTATTTCATTTTAAAAAGTCTATAAATTAATTACTATTAATTCTATTTAAAATGCCTTAAGATGGCTAGACTGACATCTCATCAACATTTACATCACCTTGCATTAAATATTTACTTGAGCAGACTCATTACCCGGAATAAGACAATAAAATGAAAAGTTTGGTGCTGAAACAGATGGGTATATCTTTGAGATAAAAAAAAAAAACAAATCTCATTGCCTGTTGCAGAATGTAATGGGACAAAATGAGGATTCTTTTATGACAAAAATATGTTTAAAAGGCCTGGACTGGAAGGCAGGGAGTAGACCATTAACAAACAACTCTACATGGAACAGCAACATCCCAGAGCTCTCACATGTTAACAACAGACAGGGTTGACTAGCAGAATCCAGTATGACCTCCTCTAAGAGCCATGAACCAGCAAGACAAACACCAAGAGAATGGGTCAAATTTGCAAAATCTGCACTCTTATACTGACACACAGCTTGCGTGAAATTGTTCCCTTTGAGAATCCATGCCTGAAAATGTCACTCCTGCCACAGGGCTGTGTCATTACTCAGCAGGAAGGACCTGCCTTTCATTAAGGGTCACTTCTTCAAGGGGATGACATGTCTCTTCTTCTCACTCTCTGCCACCTACCACCTCCTTCTCCTGTTGCTATGACTACTACCTAGCAAGAGTTGGGATTCAGAATGTGCCTCAGTTCAAAGAATCCCTGTCACTTTTTCTTCATTCTGCTGTTCGTTTCTGTCTTTTTGTTCCATTGTCCATAATCGATATATTGGAATAAAAAAGCAAAAAAAAAGCATCAGAACTAGGTTGTGATATGTATTACTTTTATAATAATTGTAAAGGGAGGTACCAAAAGCATTGAGTTTCCATTTATTTTTAACATCTATCATCACTATATTCTTGTGTGATGAATTGATTTTATTACTTCTTATTAAGAAGCAAATTGAAAATTCCTTTATCCATAATAAAGACACAATGCAGAATAAACGCAACTTGCATCTGAGAAATGTTAAGTCTAGGACTTAATTATAGATTTACAAGAGATTTTAGCTTATCAAAATGGTAGGCATTGACTTCTCATGAAGATTCATAATGGTTAAGGAGAATAAATTTTCTTACGGTTTCAATAATAGAGCGGAAAGTTAAGAGGAAAAACATAAAACCATGAAAAAAGACAGACACATTTTAAGATGGAATCAAAACAGGAAAAGGAACAGCATATATGCTCAAAGTAGATCAAAGTGGAGATGAGAAGGCAAGGGGGAGGGGGAAGAGTGGGAATGGGGAGGCAGAATACATCTGTGACATGGTGAGAAACAGTGATCAAAGAGCAGATGAGAAAAAGTGAAGGCAACAGGGAGAAGTAATGAGAGGCAAAGACAGAACCTGCCTTAGATTCCAATGGGGAAGTAGCTGTTAGTCTCAAATTTGGAGCAATTGCTGATAACGGAAACTGATAGCAGTATTGTGTCCACTCATACCTTCCCACCACATTGATTTCCATCAAGTTCAAAGCTTTTATCCGGCTTATATGGGCCCATTGTCTCACAAATCGGCCAGCTAAGATAATGGGGAACACATTACGTTATGACAATAGGCAAACGATTTACCTTTAAAGCAAACATAAGCGAGAAACATGCAGAAAGCCAAAATAGGAATCTACAAGCAACATGACAGGACGCCATGCTGCTTGAGGACATATTCATGACTGATAGCACTTTAGTATAAGGCTGTGTTTCATTTTCATCATTTTAGATGAATTTTTCTCATGTCCTCAGGTAGATGGTTACGTTCCATTACTACCTGGGTTTGAAGCCAAGCAATTTCTAATTGACTTATATTTATAGCTGTGTGTGTGTGTGTGTGTGTGTGTGTGTGTGTGTGTGTGTGTGTGTGTGTATGCATGCATGTGTGTGTGTGAGAGAGAGTGTGATGATTTTTGCCTTGTTGCATCCATAACCATCGTAAAGCCCCATTAATGTAACTGCCTGATCATTACTTGACTTTAAATGAACATGCTTATCCTTATGTATAATATATAAAGATTGAGAAATTTATGGGTAAACAGGTCTATAGAAGAGGGCCACTCTGTCACAGGTGAAAAAAAAACTAAACACAATTGTCAAATGCCTGCAGAATATTTATTTCGAGAGAGGATGCAGATATACCATGCATGTGAAAGTTTCTAAAAGTGCACGGAAGGTGACGCAAGTGACAAGTTGAAAATATATAAATAATAGGGGACTGTCAGTGGTTTTTATGAATGATGCGCACATATTTGGAATTCAGTTATAAAAGCAACTTGGGCAAGAGGAACAAGTCTCATGAGCTCTAATATAACGCATGTTCTTCGTGGCTGAAAGAATGAACAAACGATGAAGATGATCTTAGGTGTATATGGGACATCAAACAAGCTGAGCGTGAGAGGTGGTGAGAAAAGGAGGAACAGCTGGGGAATGGTATAAATAAAAGAACTGGAAGAGGGGAACGGGAGGAATTTGGACGATGAGAGGACAGGTGATACCTGAGAGTGTAGGGGTGACAGACTGATGGAGAACATGACGGCAGCTGGACTTTGAATAAAGACAGAAAGCATAGTGTACACATCTCTGGAGGTGATAAAGGCACATATACCACGCCTATTACGTTTAAGGGTTAATTCAATTTCACTTCAGTTTTATTTGTATAGCACATTCTCGCAATGCTACATTATCTCAAAGCGCTTTGCATTATCCCCGCCTAAAGCCCCCAGTGAGTAAGATAGAGGTGACAGGGGCAAGGAAAATCTCCCTTGTAGGAAGAGACCTAGCAAGGAAGCAGATTCAGAGGGGGAGCCCATCTTCCAGGGGCTGGCAGAGGAAGTCAAATTAACGAAGTCTTAATTCATACAATTTATACAAAGAGATGTAACTCGTGAAGCTAGTTTTCAGTAAATCCGAGGAGCATGTATAAGAGACCTTGGTAGCGTGACACAGGAAAATTGGCTCTGATGTAAACATCCCTTTCTCTGTAATTACTCAATTGCTCCAGTTTTATAAAGGTTACCATTGTCTTAGAGTCAATAGATTCAGTGCTGAGATTGTATTTTTATATACATGACTGGCACCAAGCCATAGGAATTCAGCAGACATTTTGCAGCATTGACAGTAGCCAATCAGGACCAGGCCTGGTCTGAGGCTTCCTCTGTGAGGCCTATACAGGAGTATCGATCTGCTAATAGCAATAATAATTTGCTTATCTATTAATTCTTA